>NC_048298.1:61612501-61865435 GCF_013100865.1 Trachemys scripta elegans
TATGTATTGATGGCACTTTGTGTATAGTCAGTTTCACAGTGTCCCTGTCAGGTCTGTTAGAGCTAAATTTGGGCCCTGCTGCAAGCACCATGTATGGGGCAATGCAATACCACCATAACCTTTATTATCAGCAGTTACTAGTCGCCTATGTCTCTCCTCAACAGGAGCTTGTCCAATAAAAGATATTCGCTCACCCACCTTATTGCTCTCCAATTGCCTGGGCCCAACAGACTACAGCAAAGCTTTAAATAGCTTGTGCGGTGGTGCTGCAGTTTTACAGAGCTGCCCCAACAGCGTGGCTAGGCCTTGGCTGCGAGCTCTAGTAACAGGCTACTCGCCTCCCAGCCTGGTTTCCTCCTCACACTACAGCTGCTGCTGTTGTGTAAAGATCAATGAAAGCCAGACCCCGCCAGGCCAGCAGTTCAGTGGCGGGTGCGGCGCCAGCACATCGCTGCGCCCCTAAGGCGGGCAATACCACGGGACGGGGACAGTGACTGAGCCCTGGCCCCCACCCCGCGGAGGCGAGTGGCTGGCGGGGCCCGGGGCTGAAAGAGGCGGAAGGGCCTGGGCTGCTGGAGAAGCGAGGACGGGGTTCAGCGGCGGGACGCGGTCCCTCAGTGCCGGCTGGCTGGGCCCGCCCAGGAGGCGGCGCTGCGGGGAGGAGCCGTCCCCCCCCCCCTTCGGCCGGGCCCAGCGAGGAAACATGGCCCAGGCCCGCGGGAGGACGCGGCCCGTGAGCGAGCTGTGGGGGGTGCTGCTGCCGGCGAAGGACAGGGAGGCGGAGGTAGAGGAGGAGCAGGACGACCCGCATCCCGATCCCGACTCGCTCTTCGTGGACGCCTCCGAGCTGTGCAGCAGCGGGCGGGTGCTCCGGGCTTCCCTGCCCGCGCGCCGAAAGGGTGAGAAGCGGCGCGCCAGGGCAGGGAGACCCCTCCCCGCGAGCCCGCCTCCCTCCTGCCCACGGGGAGCGGGGACACGGCCCGTCTCGTCCCTTCACCCCCTAGCTGGTCCCTCTTGGGCTTCAGTGTCAGGCAGTGCCTCTGGGGGGGCTGGCAGGGAGGGTTTTGCTGTGCATTTCAGTGACACATTTACCCAACTTCCTGCGCTTCCTCAGTGCCAGCGCTGGGGCATCTTCCTTTTCCCTCAGCCCAGTGTTTTCTCCAGGACTTGAAATGGGTGGTGGTGGTTCAAAAACATGGGGGGGGGGGGGTGAAGACTGATGAGGGGTGAAGACTGATGAGGGGTGAGACCAGTGGCATAGCCAGGTTCTAACATCAGGGGGAGCGAACACATAAAAAAAGGCACCACCCGACATATCAAATTACTAATTACATACTTTTAAATTTGTCATACATACTTATTTTGTACTCCACCCCCCTTGCTTAATTTGTGCAAGGGTTTGCCAAGGCTGAGTCCCAGCACTTGTAGGCCTGGCAATTCATAGCCCTGGTACCTTTGGGCTTGCTGCGTCAGTTATGAAAGTAAAAAAATTGCTTGAGACCTGGCATCTTTCATTGTGAATTAAGCACTGATCTAGCGACATTTATTATTCTTTTTAGAGCCTCACCCCGTAGAGGCCTGTATGTGAGAATCTCAGCTATCATTAACAACAACAAATACAAGATACTAGCCCTCATGGGAGAGGGGCAAAGCTGGAAAACAAGGAACTCTAAAAGCTCAAAAACCAGAAGGCAAATAAAAAGAACCCCAATTTTATTATATTTTAAAATCTCATGATTTTTAAGCCAATCTCGGGATATTTGGGGGCTTGCCTCATGATTTTTTGAGTGCTTTGCATTAGCACTAGTAAGGGAATCACCTGGTTTTCAAGGCCATCCAGGATATAGCCCTATGAAAAATCCAGGGCCAAGGTTATTGTTGGGAGACCTGGCACCATAAGACGTAGTGTGGTAAGTCACAGGCACTGCTCAGAAACCAGGAAGGGTGAAATCCTGCCCCTTCCCCTATTGATCAGCGCAGACAGAGACAGGCTCCTGCTAAGTGCTGGAGCTGGTCAAACGCTTGATGGGCAACAGCGTCCTAACGCACCACCTCCGTGCAGGACATAGGGCCCCAAAGGGCGCCCCTTAATACAGGCCAGGTGGCCTGGTGACAGAGTCAGCCCAGAGCAGTCACAAGGGAGCATTCTGGGATAGCTCCCGGAGGCCAATAACGTAGAATTGCGTCCACAATACCTTTAACCTGGGATTGCGATCTCGATTTAAGCGCTACTCCACTTGCCGAGGTGGAGTACAGAAATCGATTTAAAGGGCTCTTTAAATCGAAAAAAAAAATTGGTCATGTGGATGGAATCATTTTTATTTTTGAAATAACTCAGCTAATTCTGAAATAACAAGCTAGTGTAGATCAGGCCTTTGTTCATACTTTTCAAACCTATTGTACTTTTTCAGGTAGAAGTATTTTATCATATACTGTATATGCTTCTAAAGTGTGTATTAATGTTTCAATTTCAATTCAAATGTCCAACCAAAGACTAAATTGGCAACACTGCATGTAACTAGTTGACCACTGGAGGAGGGGGATGTTGGGGAAATCCAGGGAGGGTATACACCCCCCCCAGTGGGGGGGGGGTGTAGGGAAATCCCTGCCTCCCTCCCCCACGGCTGTCCTGGCGCTGGTTTCTCATGGCTCCTTTGCAGGGGCCTGCCCACGCTCCTGTGGCTTCTAAGCAAATCCTTACAGTACTGTATAGGAAAAAGCTGTTTTTAAAACTTGCATTAGCTAACTTTTAAACCCACTTAACACCTAATATAGATATTGTTTAACGCCTTTAAAATCATATTAGCCCATCACAGTTTTAAAGGTGGTAAACTGTGTCAGTCATAGAATCGTAGGACTGAAAGGACCTCCAGAGGTCATCTAGTCCAGTGATTCTCAACCAGGGTACGCAGAGGTCTTCCAGGGGGGGTACATCAACTCATCTAGCTATTTGCCTAGTTTTACAACAGGCTATGTAAAAAGTACTAATGAAGTCAGCAGGGTGGATTTGATTTAAATCAGGGATCTCAAACTCAAATTATCACTGGGGCTACATGAGGACTAGTATATTGGCCTGAGGGCTGCATCACTGACACCTTTTCAAACAAAGCTACAAAAGCCCTGGGCCCACCCCCACTCCATCCCTTCCATGAGGCCCCGCCCCCATTCCAACCTCTTGCCCGAAGTCCCTGCCCCAACTCCCCCCCTCCCTGCCCCTATTCAAACCCCTTCCCCAAATCCCGGCCCTGCCTCTTCTCCGCATCCTCCCCTGAGTGCACCACATCCCCGCTCCTTTCCCCTCCCTCCTGGAAAGTCCTAAGTGCCGCCAAACAGATGTTTAGCAGCGGGAAGCGCTGGGAGGTAGGCGGAGGAGCGGGGATGCAGTGCGCTCGAGGGGGGCGGAGTTGGGGGATGAGGGGAGCTATTGCAGGCCGCAGGAAATAACTCCATGGGCCGCGTGTTTGAGACACCTGATTTAAATCAAATTTAAATCACTAGTCAGTAAGAATCAATTTAATCATGGATTTCTATATAAAAGTGCATTCTTGTTGGTTGTTATAACCTTAATAGATATTCTTCAAAACTCAGAGATAGATGAGACCCAAACTGGGTCTCTTTTATGCCCTGCTGCCATTATAGGTTTTCCCTTCTAGTCAGAGAATGGTATGGTAGATCTCAAATCAATGAAGGCTACACTCAGAAAGACCTCAAGATTTCTGGAATATGCTGCTCAAACAGTTTCACTTTTGTTTCTACTGCCTGTTCCCTCCTTTCTCACATTTATCTCCAGACTTCTTCTCCTTGTCCAGATCTATTCCGCCCCCAACAATCTTCTATTCATTGATTTTTTTGAAATTTTGCACTTTTAGAGAGAGGTAAGGAACTGACTCTGTGTACACAAATTTGCAGTGGGACAATAGGGTTGAGGTCTGTTATTTCTCACCTCTATATATTTATTTATTTAAAAACATTTTTGCTGTTAACAAGCATCTTATCTCTGGAGACACAAATCCACAGTTCGAGAACTGCAAAACTAAGCATCTCTGATGGTATCTTCTAGACTTAGCATTGAGTCCCATTGGGTAGATAGAAAGATTAACCTAAATAATTTATACAGAAGCCCCTGGAACCCCATAAATTTGGGTCCCTAATCCATGAACTATTGGAACTCACTTACAAAATTTTTCTTAAACATTACATGAATATATTGTCTCATACTATAGAATTAGAATTTATAATCCCTGTTCCATGGTGAGACATCTTTGAGCTATAATGTATCTTAATTAAAACTATCTTTAGATAGGTTTTTCCCCCTCAAAAAGCATTTTATCAAAAAAACCGATTTAAATAAAAAAAATAATTGATTTTTATCCACCCTGGAAGTCAGTACAAATTAAAATTTCATACAGACAATGACTTGTTTATACTGCTCTATGTACCGTAAACTGAAATATAAATATAATATTTATAATCCAATTGATTTATTTTGTAATTATATGGGAAAAATGAGAAAGTAAGCAATTTTTTAGTAATAGTGTGCTGTGGCACTTTTGTATTTTGATGTCTGATTTTGTAAGCAAGTAGTTTTTAATTGTGAAAGTTGGGGGTATACAAGACAAATCAGACTTCGGAAAGGGGACAGTAGTCTGGAAAGGTTGAGAGCCACTGTTCTAGTCTAGTCCCCTGCACTTACGGCAGGACTAACCATTATCTAGACTATTCCTGGCAGGTGTTTGTCTAACCTGCTCTTAAAAAATCCCACAACCTCCCGGGCAATATATTTCAGTGCTTAACCACCCCGACAGGAAGTTTTTCCTAATGTCCAACCTAAACCGTGCTTGCTGCAATTTAAGCCCATTGCTTCTTGTCCTGTCCTCAGAGGTTAAGAACAGAAGAATGGCCATACTGTGTCAAACCAAGGGTCCATCCAGCCCAGCATCCTGTCTGCTGACAGTGGCCAATGCCAGGTGCCCCAGAGGGAATGAACCTAACAGGCAATGATCAAGTGATCTCTCTCCTGCCATCCATCTCCACCCTCTGACAAACAGAGACTAGGGACACCATTTTTTACCCATCCTGGCTAATAGCCGTTAATGGACTTAACCTCCATGAATTTGTCTAGTTCTTTTTTATAGTCCTAGCCTTCAAAACCTCCTCAGGCAAGGAGTTCAACAGGTTGATTGTGCGCTGTGTGAAGAAGAACTTATTTTTGTTTTAAACCTGCTGCCCACTAATTTCATTTGGTGGCCCCTAGTTCTTATATTATGGGAACAAGTAAATAACTTTTCCTTATCCACTTTCTCCACATCACTCATGATTTTATATATACCTCTCATATCCCACCTTAGTCTCCTCTTTTCCAAGCTGAAAAGTCCTAGCCTCTTTAATCTCTCCTCATATGGGACCCGTTCCAAACCACTAATCATTTACCATTACGCATTATTCAAGATGTGGGCGTACCATGGATTTATATAAGGGGCATTAGGAAAAACTTCCTGTCGGGGTGGTTAATGATGGGCCCTTCTCTAAACCTTTTCTAATGCCAGTATATCTTTTTTGAGATAAGGAGACCACATCTGTACGCATTATTCAAGATGTGGGCGTCCCATGGATTTATATAAGGGCAATAAGATATTCTCTGTCTTCTTCTCTATCCCCTTTTTAATGATTCCTAACATCCTGTTCACTTTTTTGACCGCTGCTGCACAGTGCGTGGACGTCTTCAGAGAACTATCCACGATGACTCAAAGATCTGGATAGTTCTCTGAAGATGTTTCTCCTTTCTCCTTGTAACAACCTTTTATGTACTTGAAAACTGTTATCATATCCCCTCTCAGTCTTCTCTTCTCCAACACTAAACTAACCCAATTTTTTCAATCTTCCTTCATAGATCTTGGTTACTAGACCTTTAATCATTTTTGTTGCTCTTCTCTGGACTTTCTCCAATTTGTCCACATCTTTCCTGAAATGTGGCACCCAGAAGTGGGCACAATACTCCAATTGAGGCCCACCCAGTGTGGAGTAGAGTGGAGAAGAATTACTTCTCATGTCTTACTTGTAACACTCTTCTTATTATAGGATGTACTAATGTTAGCTTTTTTTTTTTTGCAACAACGTTACACTGTTGACTCATTTGGCTTGTGATCCATTCTGACTACCAGATCCCTTTCTGTGGTACTCCTTCCTAGGCAGTCATTTCCCATTTTGTATGTGTGCAATTGATTGTTCCTTCCCAAATAGAATACTTTGCATTTGTTCTTACTGAATTTCATCCAGTTTACTTCAGACCATTTCTTCAGTTTGTCCAGATCATTTTGAATTTTAATCCTATCCTCCAAAGCACTTACAGCCCCTCCCAGCTTGGTATCATCTGCAAATTTTAAAAGTTTGCTCTCTATGCCATTATCTAAATCATTTATGAAGATCTTGAACAGAATTGGACCCAGGACTTATCCCTGCAGGACCCTCACTTGGTATGCCCTTCCATCTTGACTGTGACCACTGATAACTGCTCTCTGGGAACAGTTTTTCCAACCAGTTATGCACCCACACTATAGTAGTTCCATTTAGGAGCTAGGCGCTAAGTGGTGTTTCATATGTCAATTAATTTGGTCTAAAATCCCTACATTTTTTCCTAGGCTACGTCTGTGCTACGGGTACTATAGTGGCATAGCTACTGCACCGTGGCTATGTTGGCATAACCTTGAGTGTAGACCCAGCCTGCAGCGAAAGAAGGGATTTTTTCATCACTGGAAGAACATCACCTCCCCAGGAAGCATTCTTTTGTCAACCTAGTTTTGTCTACACTGAAGCTTATATTGACATAGCTCTGGCACTTGGGGTGTGTTTTTCCCCCCCACACAACTGGGTTATGTAGCTATGTCAATGTAAATTTGAGAATCAGGCTTGCTCTACACTTAAAACTGATATTGGCATAGGTATGTCGATTAAGAATTTGCTTTTGTTTAAACACCATATCTGTATTGGTGAATAAGCACTGGTGTAGATGCACTTATAATATCATAAAACTGCATTAGCTGCTATAATTTATGTCTCTCAGGGAATTGGTATAAGTTCTACTGGCAAAAGATAGAATCATAGAAATGGAGGGCTGGAAGGGACCATCAAGTCAGGCAGGACCAAGTTAACCTAGACCATCCCTGACAGGTGTTTTTCCAAACTATTCTTAAAAACCTCCAGGATGGACACCACAGCCTTCCTTGAACTTAACTACCCTTGTAATTGGAAAGTTTTTCCTAATATGTGACCTAAATTTCCCTTGCTCCCAATTTAAGCTAGTTACTAGTTCTCCTAACATCAGTGGACATGGAGAACAATTGATCACTGTCCTCTTTATAACAGTCCATAACATATTTGAAGACTGTTATCAGGTCCCTCCTTAGTCTTCTTTTCTCAAGATTAAACATGCCCAGTTTTTTTTAACCTTTCCTCATAGGTCAGATTTTCTAAATCTAGAGAGTCTCTAGACTCTCTCCAGTTTGTCCACATCTTTCCTAATGTGTAGTGTCCAGAATTGGACACGTTATTCCAGCTGAGGCCTCACCAGTGCTGAAGAGAGCAAGACAATTAACTCCTGTCTCTTACATAATACATTCCCGTTAATACACCCTAGAATATTAGCTTTTTTTGCAACTGGATTACATTGTTGATTTATATTCAATTTGTGATCCACTACATCCTAGATTCTTTTTAGCAGTGCTACTACCTAGCCAGTTATTTTTCATTTTGTAGTTGTGAATTTGATTTTTCCTTCCTAAGTGAAGTACCTTGCGCTTCTCTTTATTGAATGTCACTGTGTTGATTTCAGACCAATTCTTCAATTTCTAAGGTCATTTTGAATTCCAATCCTTTCCTCCAAAGTGCTTGCAGTTCCTCTCAGCTTGGTGTCATTTGCAAACTTTATAAGCATACTCTCCACTCCATTAGCCAAGTCATTAATGAAAATATTGAATAGTACCGGACCCAGGACTGACAGCTGTGGGACCTCATGAGATATCCCCTCTCCCCCCAGGTTGACAGTGAACTATTAATAACTACTCTTTAAGTATGGTCTTTTAACCAGTTGTCCACCCACCTTATAGTAACTTCATTCATAAACGATATTTCCCTAATTTGCTTATGAGAATGTCATGTGATATTGGGTCAGAAGCCTTATTAAAAATTAAGATATAACATGTCTACTGCTTCCCCCCATCCATTAGGCCAGTAACAATGTCAAATTAGGAAATGAGATTTGGTGTGGCATAATTTGTTCTTGACAAACCCTGGCTATTCCTTTTCATCTTACTATTCTCTGCCTGTATAAGTTTGTCTGTACTAGGAGGATTTGCCAGCGTAACGTTTCTAGTTTTGATAAGGACTAAGTCAAGTTAGAAAAAACCTTTACCATCTTTATGGGTCTGAAGAGATAAGGAATATGTGACTTGTTATGGCAATACTAAGTCATATTTGTTTATTGCCATTGGCTCATCCTGTGAGCCGTTGTTGCAGTATGTGAAAATCTCTCTCAAATTTTCCCATATCATTTATAAATATTCATTTAAAACCAAATAATTATGGGAAATGTTACTAATTCCTTCACTCGGCTCATTATTTTATGAGTTATTAAATATTTATCACTCTGAAGTGTAGAGTTCAATGGCACCCTGACCGTTTTTGGTTCCCTATTGGCTAAACAGACACAGGTGGCCGAATAGACATAGACGGCCACTAGACTAGTCCTTGCCTGTTTTTAAGTAACTATTTCAATTTTTTAGCTATTTAAATTATTTTAAAGAAAGGAACTGAATGTTCTGAATGAGCTCCTCGTAGACTCTATGCTTAAAACCATAGGCCCCAGTTCTACTCTACTACACCAGTCCAGCTATATAGAAATTGGCCCACAGTCTGATAGATCTTCAACTTTACCAGCACCCAGGAGCACAGACTTAAACGTTTTCCTGGCTCCTTATATTTTTCTTCTAAATTACATATATGGTTTTCATTGTCTGAAACCTCAGATTAGTGTATACCATTAGAAGATTTATTAAGACATTAGACTGAAATAACTACCAAACAACAACTACTTCTGTTGCACCCTGAAATTCTGCTGAGCTGCTAGCTAGTCACTCTGGCCTGGTGTACGTTTAAAAGTTGGGTCAACATAGCTACTTTGGTCAGGGGGTTGATAATCACATCCCTGACCAATGTAGCTATGCTGATTTACCCCCAGTGCAGACACAGCTATGTCAATGAAAGAATGCTTCTGAAATGTAGCTACCATCACTTGGGAAGATGGTGTTCCTACTCCAGTGGAAAAACCTTTCAGTGTTACCTATGCCTACTCTATGGGGTTATGCTGGCATAGCTAAGGCAACATAGCTATGCCAGTATAGTCTCTATAGGATAAACATACTTTCTGGGTGGGAATGTCTAATACCTGACTATTGGCTCATTCTGCCGAGCTTGCTTCTTGATTTTTCCGAACCAGATTATCCAAAGGTTTGGGGTTTTCCCTGAGGCTTTAGAATAATTTAGTTTCTACTGTATTATATTTTTAAAGTTCTTACTGTTTCAATTGGAATAAAAAAGTGTGTAGCTTACTGGCTATATGGAGTGTGCCTGATGTGTATTGCAAAGATAATGTGTTCAAATCCAGTTACGATTGTATTTTTATTACACACTTTGTTCTCACTTCATTAGTGAGATTATCAATTAATTCTTGTCACTTTTGTAACAAAAATAAAACATAAAAACAGTAGAGTTAAGCTTTCTCTGACCTCTTTTGACTTCTCAGTCTGTCCTTAGATTGTGAGCTTCTCAGAGCTGGGACTGGTTCTGCTTTGAATGTTTGGAAAGTACTACCATAAACTAATAACAGAGCTTATCATTGTATACAGCTATAATATAAGCAAGGGGTTGCGTGTCCTTTAATTCAATCAAAATGTCCAAGAACTCAATTATTTTGGACAAGATATTGTCATTTTTTGAAATAATGAAGTTAAAACTAGTTGTAAGCATATCTCCAATAACATAAAATTGCAATTGATTTAAATAGTGCAAAATCTGACCCATTAGTAAGCAGCTTTAACTGCTCAGACAAATAATTAATACCAGAAAATTATTTGATGTATTGTTGACTTCAGCCACCTACAGGAACATAATCAATTAATCAATTTAAAAATCATGCTTATGTCTGAGGTGTTTTTTGTTTTTGTTTTAACTTACTACTGTTAAAAGCAATACCTAAGATTATTATAACTAAATTATACCTGGAAAAAAATTAAAATTTTTGGTTTGTTTGCTTTGACTTAGTGAATTTGTTATGCAAAATGCAATAAAGTTTTAAACAATATTATACTGATTTTTTTTTAAATTTTAGTTATAATACAGGATGAAAGATCCCAAAAGACGTATGAAGTGGTTGGATATTTTCCATTGGTTGGCCCTTGGTGGAAAGTTAATGTTAAAGTTAAATTGGTGGACTCAAAGTACTTTGTGCAAGGATATCCGTCATACTTCCTACGAACCGATATAAGGGAAAACCAAAACGCAGTTTTTTCACTCTTTTTTAAAGAGTGCTGTGTTCCTGATAATTTCAGAGAGGAGTTTTTTAAGTGTTTTCCTGAGATATCTGATCTGAACTTCAGAAACCTTGAAGAAAAACTTAATCAGTTTCAAGAGTCAAAATTAAATCTTCAGCAAGGGAACACATCTATTGAGACGAAAAATTTTGATATTTTTTATTATATTATGCAATCATGTAAGTATAATTTATATATTATTGGATTATAAAAATAACAGAGTTATGCTTTTAAGATGTTTTATCCATGCTAATGTGCTGGTAGAGTGTGGTTTTTAAATGAGTATTGATCCCACAAAGATTTTTTCCTGAGCACATAAAGGGGTCTACTCACATGCTTGTAGTTAAGCATGTATGCAAGTCTCTGCATGACCTGGGTCTTATACCATATAGAGGGAACAGGAATCAGTTGGAGAAAAAAAGTAATAGTGGAACTCACTTAAATGAAGATCTGTTAAGAGTTAACTTCCATTTCACTCAAAAGTGCTGGCAGTTCTGCTTAACTTGACATTTGATTGAACTGAAGGATGGGTGATATTTCAGGTTACCAGGTTTTTATATGTTGCGCACACATCAGGGGAGGTAGACTTGACCACTAATGTGAAACTGACTATATACAAAATTCTGTCAAATACACAATTTAATCAAAGTGGAAAAATATTTTTTAATCTATTTAAGTAATCTTACTCGTATCAATAGTATATAAAAGCTTTTTCATACAGAAAACTAAAGAACCAGTTCTATTTAAGTTTTTTGGAATAAAGCCTGCTAAGCTAAGTAATCAAATTGCCTTCTACAAACACTTTTTGTATTTTAATAAATACTTTCTTGGTTTGTGATGAATATATAGTTACAGGAAAGACTGTTTTGGTAGCTTTGAGTTTCCCAGTGATAATGGAGTTCCTGCCAAGACTTCTACCACGTCATTTTTGCAATATTATAGAGGCGGTGAGCTGGCATAAAGTGACCAAACAGAACAGCAAAAGTGATGAAAAAGTTTCTCCTGAAGATGAGATACTACCAAAATTAGATGAGATGTTAAAAAAAGAGCCATGGAAACTTGGATTCAGCAGGGTAAGTAACATGAATTAATTACATTTTGATCATCATATAATTCAATACTATTTGTTCAAACTATGACCCTTGGATGGAGGCTTATTCTTTTTGGAGAGAGATAATTTTTCTCTTTTCAAGACCACCTGGGCAGCTGCACTAAACAGAAACCTTCTGGATATGTCTGCAGTACTTGTAGTGGGGCTCGCACCAGTGCACTAAAAATACCTGTGTAAATGTTGCGGTTGTGGGGAAGAGGTGTGGGCTTCAGAGCCTGAGCTTCAGCCTGAGACACAACATTGAAGCACTGTCCACACAGCTTTAGTGCTCTAGTGCCAGCATAAGTCTGTGGATCCCAGGCTGTAATGCTCGCTTCCAGATGCAGTGTAGACATACTCACTGGATCCAGAAATACGTTATCTAACCTTGTTAGTATTCTTCCTAATCACCGTGCAACTGTTTCTAATATAATTTAAATATAAAGGAATTATTCAGTTTCTTGATATACTCCATGGAAGAAATGGAAATTGCTTTCAGACTGGGTGATCACAGGGAGTTTCATATAAAAGATACTGAGCTCCTCGAGATAATCTTGGTTTCCCACTTCAGTAAGGCACAGTGAGGCTGAATAAAGGTGTTTTGACAACCATAGTTAAGAGTTTAATGTTTAATGTTAATGTAGATTTCCATGTACATATCTATATAATGAGACTCCAGAAATGTCACTGTGTGTCACTCTGAAGCCTAAAATGTCTGAGTCCGTGTGAAGCGATGGAAACAGCTACAAGTGTGGAAGAGAGGTTTCTTTAGTTTAGAACAGTGTTTTTCAACCTTTTTTTCATTTGTAAACCCCTAAAACATTTGAAATGGAGGTGTGGACCCCTTTGGAAATCTTATACATAGTTTGCAGACCCCTAAGGGTCCGCAGCTCACAGGTTGAAAACCACCGTTTTATGGTAAGACAACCTTTCGCGGACCCTTTAGACATAGTTCGCGGAACCCTGGGGATTCCTTGATCACAGGTTGAAAACCATTGTTTAGAATATCACCAGATTCAATCATCACTGGAATTCATCATCTGTTAACTTAAAAACTGGATTGCATCAGCCATTTCTGGCTCTTATGAATTATGTGCCTTTATGAATTATACCCATGTGATAGCATGGGGTTTCAGATACTAGTATTGCATACCAACTTACTCTACTTTATATTCTGGCTTCTTCAGCATTCTCCATATATTCACATTAGCTGTTCTTATTAAGTCAACATATTTTAGAGGTGGTCATTCCTCTGTAGTTTGAGTTTTGTAGCTTACTTCCCATTATAAGCAGAGCTGGCTGGGAAACCAGATTTCAGTTCTGCAAAAATTTTTGAGTTTTCAGAAAAACTTAATCTAGAATCCTAACAAAAGTTTAAAAAAAAATTGAAATATTAATGGAACTGAAATCTTACAATATTTCTTTTTAGAAACACTGAAATGTGGTATATTTCATTTTGGAAACACTCCTAGGATCCCCAGCTGCCTAGCTTGTGGTTTGCAGGGAGTCAGGGACCCTGGAAGCTGTTGACTGAAATTATTGTGATTCTTGTTAGTTTCACTGCTGCCCATCACTGAATAGCAGCAGTGAAACTGACCAGACTCTTATTGTCATGTCAATAGTTACCTTCTCCAGCGCCAGATTCTTGGGAGTCAGGCAGCTTGGGTTACCCGTTGGCCTGAAAGTCTTGGGGTTCTTGACTCTGAGGCAGTCCACATAGTAGGCTGACCCAGAGTGGCAGACCCTTGAAGCCCAGATCCCCAGCAGCCCACCAGACATGCTGCAGAACAGCTGGGTGTGTGACCTGCTAGGAAACAGTTCAGTTTCAAAACCTGGCTGGACAATAGGTTTCCATCGGCAATTTGTCAGAATCAAACTTTCTGTAAAACATTTGATTTTAATCGAGTCAGCAAGTTTAGACAAAGTTTTGTTGGAATTTTTCCAACCAGCTCTAATTATAAACCAGATCTCTCTCTCTCTCTCCCCCTGCCTCCCCTGTTGTTTCACATTTGATTAACTAAAATACAGTGTTGGAAGCAAAGCTGTTAATGTGTGTGACTAGAAATGCATAGTATAGATTTAAAAAGCAGTAGGATCTGAAGGAATATTATATTTGGTAATTGCTGAGTTTTTTATTAAGGACAGACAAGTTTGTGTAGGGGAAGATTAGCATGTGAATAGAATTGGAAGGACTGAGTTATTTGGTGTTATGAAGTGTTTGGTTGTATGTGATGAGGTGAATGAATCTGTGTAGGGTAGTGGAAGCCAGGAATTGACCTGAGTAGAGCTGGTTGGAAATTTTCTGATAAAACCTTTTGCTGAATCTGTTAAAGATTCCACAAAACTTCAGTGAAAATGCTGTCAGGTTTCCCTGCACTGTAGGCCTCCCTTCTCCTTCGGCAGCTCTGGAGGCTGGAGAGGCACAGCCCCCATGCATGCTACCTCCCTGCCACCCCTCTATTTTTCCCCAGCTCTCGGGGACAGGCAGTGTCTGTTTGGCTCCTGGAGGGTTGGTGGGAAGTCAGAGTTCCCTAGGCGCTCTGCCTTTCTAACAGCTGGGGTGGAAGGCTCTTGAAATTGACAAGAGCATTCCTTGAGTGCAGCCAGGATGCCAAAAAATTCCCTCTTGGTTTTCCAGAAATGGATTTTTTTCTTTAACCCTCCCCCCTTCCTTGTATTTTCTCCTGCTTCTAAACTAAACTTGTTCTTAAAAAAAGCAAATATTGTCATGGAAATGGATCACCTTTTTTCAACCAGCCCTTGTCTTGAAAGCTCTTGCTTAAAGCAGGCTTTCACCTTACCTCTACTGGGGAGAAATGAGCAGGAGCCACTGTGGACAGGGACTGACATAAAGGCCTTTAGATATTTCTCTTAAAGGCACCATTTAACTGTTTTTTGCTTTTTTTCCATAATCTGCTTGACTGCTGTAGTTGGGCAGGATGATGATGAAGGGCACATTAGATCAGCAAAATAGAACAAGTTGATTAGTGCTCTAGAAGAGAGGGAAAGTGTTCATGTGTGATAAGTAGTGGGAGAATGATTTCTTGGCCTAGAGGTTTTTTGTTTTTGTTTTTTTTAAAGCTAACTGAGAAGTTTGCCTCTAACATTTTACATGGCTGTCTGTCTTGTCTGTTTTTAGATTGTAAACTGTTTGAGTTAAGACTAAGTTAGCCTGTGTTTTTTCATTTTTAGCACAGTGGGGGCTGTATCCTGATTTGGGCACTACCATGTTATAACTAGTTAAAATAAACATACCAACACAGTATTTATTGTGTAGTCCATTACATACGTTTCAGCAGCAAATAATTATAGATTTAAAAGGGGGGAATAAAAGCTTTCAGGTTCAGAAAAAAATATGTATATTTTAATACTAGTGTGTGTATATATTTGATGATTTAAAGAGACAAAATGTAATGCTGCATGACCAGTGCAAGGGCTGGTCTACAAGAGAATGTTTCACCTGTTTGTTTAATGGTGTGGTTTTAAAATTGATCTAGCTAAACCAGTGCAAATGGATATGTGGACACTTCAGTTCAAGATAGCATATTTTGGTTCACTTGAGATTGATTAGGAATTGGTTTAAGTTTAAACTGAAGCAAGCTCCTCTTAAACCACAATGAAAGTGTTCTCACAGAAGTTTGCAGTGGTTTAGGGTATGTCTATGCTAGAAACGCTACAGATGCACCACTTCAGTGTAGACACTTACTACAGCTATGGAAAGGGTTGTTCTGTTGCTGTAGTAAATCTGCCTCTTTGAGAGGCAAAAGCTTTTGTTGACCTAGCAATGTCTAGACTCGTGCTTAAGGCTATGTCGACCCTAGCACTTTTGTTGGTAAAACTTTTGTCCGTCGGGGCACCTTAAAGACTAACAGATATATTTGGGCATAAGCTTTCGTGGGGAAAAAAACACTTCCACTGCCATGCATCTGAAGAAGTGATTTTTTTTTTTTTTTTTTTACCCACAAAAGCTTATGCCCAAATAAATGTTAGTGAAACACAGTTTCAACTTTTAATACTGAACTGTTTTTTTTTTTATGTGAATTTGGTATCGAGATATCAATGCAGTATTGGCTTGCCAAAGTACGACGCTATTCAGTTGACATAACGTTGTGGTATTGTAAATTTACTTTCTAATAGCAATAAGCCAGCACTAAACTATAAGAAATAAAATCATTCTGAAAGGGAATATGGTAATGAGAAACAAAGGGTTTTTTAAAATTATTTTTTACATTCTTTACCATCATTTTTCATCTGTTAGTAGCTTTTTCTCAGTCTCCTCTCTTTTGACTGTAGCTCCACTAAATGTGTTCAATTGCATGTTATTGAACAGACTCTGCAGAGCTGGTGTGTACGTCAGGAATCAATGGAGCAGTCACCTTGATAGTTTACTATGGAGATATCTTAATTTTCTTTTCAAATTTAATTTACTCTGTTCCCTTTTAAAATTTGTTTCCAGGTAACTTTATAATATCCTTTTAAAACACTTGTATGTAAAATAATTTATTGAGAGGTCAATGCATACTTTTTGTGGGAGGGGGGTGTTTATGAACAAAGATCTCAAAACAGAAACAATTTGGTTCTCGATCACTGTTTTACCATTGTCTAGTTTGTAATTTCAAAATGGCTGTTTTATGAACTCTTTCTTACAGGCTATTGGTCCTTAAAGTGAAGTCAGCTTTTGCTATGAGGATATGAATTATTAGGGTGTCCAGTCCCATTTGAGTACAAATAAAATAATCCCACCGTTTATAAGTAATCCGGTTTTCCTAAATCTTTGTTTGCGCTATAAGAAGAAAGGGAAAAATATTAAAGCAATAGATGTAAGCCCACCAAAAGGAAGGAAAATGTGAATTAAAACCATTTCATCCTACTTTGCCAACATATTGCAGCGAATGAGATCTTATTTACGTATAATGTGTGCTATAATGTGTACACATGCACTCAGATATTATCACATGTATTGTATTATTATTCTATAGCAGTTTGCTCTTTTATTCGGCTGGTGATAGTTTGGGTAGAATACAGATTTGATACAAACCTCTTTTCTAGTACCCAATTTCTGTTAGTATTTTTTTGTACAATGGTTCAGTTTTCTACAGCAAAATGACAGATGGGATTGATCAAGCCCCCCTTGCTTTGAAATTCCTTGCTTTGTTTGGTTTGAGAAGGTAGTATAGCTAGAATTTGTTAAAACGTACATATTGTCTGTGCTTCTTCATATGTTTTGAATTATAAAATTGTATTTAATGACAAAGTATTAGTTCTGCAGTTACATACCAATGTCTTGTGAAATAATTTAAACTTTTTTTCCCTTTTGGTGGGAAGATAACCTACAAAGAACTGAATCTTTCCACTTGTGAGGCAACTTGGGCAGCCTTCTGTCAGTGTGAGCATCTCCTCTGGAAGATTCCTGAATTGCAGAAGAATGCATTAATAATATACGATAAGCTCAAGCAAAGATGTAGAGAAATGGGGCATACCTATGAAGAACAAGACATTTTGACTTCTTTAGTTTCTAATGATATGCCCATTGAACATGCCTGGCAATCCTTGAAATTTATGAAAGATGAGAAGATAATGATTGGTGAGAAGAAACTGGTATTTCTTTCTCATCTTTACAAATCTGAAAAAGACATTGCACTTTCTGTAAATCATCTAATGAAAAATGACCCATGGCAGTTACCTGTTGATGTGAGAAAAGTACTTAATGTTAGAGATACCACCAAATCAAAAGCAAATGGAGATATTAAAATAAATCATAACCAGCCTCCTGAAACAGAGCAAGTGGAGGGCAGTAATGCCCCAGATATACAAAACAACAGTGACAGTGATTTTCTTTATAACGAACAGGTACCAGACATAGAAACTACAAGTGAGGCAGAAGCGGACCCAGATCAAATGAAAGCTGTGAAAATGATTTGTTCTAATCCAGTGACAATCATAAGTGGAAAAGGGGGTTGTGGGAAGACTACTGTAGTTAGCTGCCTTTTTCAGTATTTAAAGCAGGTGGAAAAAGAAGTGGCAAGTGCTTGTAATGATTTTGAAAAGGACCTGGATGCATCTGCTGAATGGAATACCTTTAATCATTTTTGTCAGGAGAACATTTGCACAAAAAACCTTTTAAACGTTTTACTTACTGCACCTACAGGAAGAGCAGCTAGCCTGCTGAATGAGAAAACAGAGCTTCCCGCTTACACTCTCCATCAGGTATATAATATTTGTGCATTCTCTCTCCAAAGATCTTTTAGTATAGTCCTCCTTATTTTGTACAATAATCAGATTGCTAACTGAACATCTCTTATAAATCTTTTAACTGTTCATAATGGCGTTTAATAAGCACAGCTTGTCCACATTTAAGAGTCAACCTTGTTTTTCAAAAGTCTACAAGTCAGACTTTTTACATCATGTCAGCTGCAATTTTTGGCCTTCTTTATTTTAAATGTGCATTACAGTACCTTCTAGAGGCATAAAAATGATGAGGGGCTTTCACGTGACTTTTTTTCACCAATTTCACATATCCTAAAGTCTATAGTACTGTATATACTTGTTCTTTAGCCTGTTCGTTTATAAGCGGACCCTCCCAAAATGGTTAGGTAAAAATATCAAAGACTGTATGACCCTTTCATAAGCTGACCCTATATTTCAGGGGTTGGCAAACTTTGGCTCCCGGCCCGTCAGGGTAAGCCACTGGCGGGTCGGGGCGTTTTGTTTACTTGGAGCATCTGCAGGCATGGAGCCCCTCAGCTCCCTGTGGCTGCTGTTCGCTGTTCCCAGCCAATGGGAGCTGCGGGAAGTGTCACCACTTCCGGCAGTTCCCATTGACTCGGAGGCCGCGGTTCGCCAGAGAACGTAGGAAAAATGGGTGTTACCATTCCAACTCTAACAAGACTAATCAGTTAAGGTGGGCTATTATCAGCAGGAGTAAAAACTATTTCCCCATGCTAATTTTTTCCATACTGTTACTCACACCTTCTTGTCAACTGTTTGAAATGGGCTATCCTGATTATCACTATAAAAGTTTTTTTTCCTCCTGCTAATAATAGCCCACCTTAATTGATTAGTCTCTTTAGAGTTGGTATGGCAACACCCATTTTTTCTATGTTCTCTGTGTATATATATCTTCCTACTGTATTTTCCACTGCATGCATCCGATGAAGTGGGTTTTAGCCCACAAAAGCTTATGCCCAGATAAATTTGTTAGTCTCTAAGGTGCCACAAGTACTCCTCGTTCTTTCTGTATAAATAGTTTTAGTTGATTCTGCTCTGCTAAAAATGTGTTCTGGAGATGTGTACATGATTATTGGAGAGTAGGATTGAACCTTTTGAGCCTGTAATGAATCAGTTTCATCATGTAACTGAGATGATGGCTGTGGTAAATACAGCATGAAAGATCCCACATTTTACTTGTTATAAGAAAGTTATTTAAATTTAATAACTTCAGGTGTTTCTTGAATGGAAGTTAAATTATTTATTTTGATTGATTTCTAGGTCATCTACAGTTTTTATTCATGGAGATTAAGAGATGGACGAATGCCGTGGAAGTTTTCTACTGTGACAGTTCTGGTTGTGGATGAAGGAAGCTTAGTACCTGTACAAATGCTTAGTTCAGTTTTAAAATTGCTGTGTGACCACGCTCAACTTGCCAAGCTTATTATACTTGGTAAGTGAAAAGCAATAGTGTAAATTTAGTCTAATTTCAAAATATTTCCTGAGTTATTCATAGATTCTAGGATTGGAAGGGACCCCGTGGCAGGACCAAATACTGTCTAGACCATCCCGGATAGACATTTATCTAACCTACTCTTAAATATCTCCAGAGATGGAGATTCCACAGCCTCCCTAGGCAGTTTATTCCAGTGTTTAACCACCCTGACAGTTAGGAACTTTTTCCTAATGTCCAATCTAAACCTCCCTTGCTGCAGTTTAAGCCCATTGCTTCTTGTTCTATCCTTAGAGGCTAAGGTGAACAAGTTTTCTCCCTCCTCCTTATGGCACCCTTTTAGATACCTGAAAACTGCTATCATGTCCCCTCTCAGTCTTCTCTTTTCCAAACTAAACAAACCCAATTCTTTCAGCCTTCTTTCATAGGTCATGTTCTCTAGACTTTTAATCATTCTTGTTGCTCTTCTCTGGACCCTCTCCAAGTTCTCCACATCTTTCTTGAAATGCGGTGCCCAGAACTGGACACAATACTCCAGTTAAGGCCTTACCAGGGCAGAGTAGAGTGGAAGAATGACTTCTTGTGTCTTGCTCACAACACACCTGTTAATGCATCCCAGAATCATGTTTGCTTTTTTTGCAGCAGCATCACACTGTTGACTCATATTTTGACACATATGCAGGATGTGAGAGAACTTGCTGGTTGCAAGTGTGTTTTTATAATGAGTGGTAGTTCCATGATAATTAGTTGAAAGAAATCCAGCAGAGGTATGATAGTTTACCTGTGATCATAATGAGGCTGTAATCTCTAGGGCCGCCTGAAAGGCATGTTCTATTCCATGGATTTTGCCACTCTTGCCATAAAATCATAGATGAGATGGAAAATAATTATATCATCCAGGCTACCTCCCTGTCAGTGCAGGATTATTCTCTATTGTATATTTCCTAGCGTTTTGTCTGGTTCTAAAAGTATTCGATAATGAGGCTTTCACCACTTACTTCCCTTTAGATTTTTCAACAACCAAAATAATACATCTTATTGTTAGTAAGTTTTCCTTCAGTTCTTTAACACAGCTTGAGTGAATGTTGACAGCATATGAACTGGACAGAAGAAAAATAAAATATTTGATTTTAAGGTAGTTCAGACAGTCAGATCCGGAACTAACTTGTTTTTAATCTAACAAATAGAACAAAGTAGCATGAAAAGAAATTAGGATGTTGTACCCCTGTGCCCGTTTTTGGAGATCACATTTTTATCCCACCAAAACAAATGCCATGATTTAAATGTATAAATTCCCATAGACAAGTCTGATTTAGTGTTGACATTTACCATAGAGAAGAGACTTAACAGGATGGTATGACATCGAGTACTAATGGCTGTTTGAATTGGGAATATAGAATATGCTCTGAACAGTGATTTAATGTATTATATATTGAAGGGAAGACAATTAGAACTATGCAACAACCTGATTCAAAGAAATTCCATTTTGGGGTTCTTGGTGAGAAGCATAATTTCACAGAATTTGTATTGAGCATACATGTGATAACTCTGTCTTGTATTCTAATAGAGGTGGAGAGCATATTTCTTGTCAATACTGTATTTTTGGAATATTTCCCACTGATATTCTGTTCACTATTTATCACTGATCACAAATGCTATTAATATATCTTCTCTTTAGGTGATATCAGACAGTTACCCAGCATTGACCCTGGCAACATGCTCGCTGATATTTTTGAGGGTCTAAAATCTAGAGGCTGGTCTGTGGAACTGAGAACTAATCACAGAGCTGAGTCTCAGCTAATTGTAGACAATGCCACAAGGTAGGAATTTTTTGTATATACTGGAGAAATTTTTTTTATAGAAGTCCTGGTCCTTTTATTTAGTCTGCAAAATGGTAGTGGCCCTGAGACATACAATAGAATTGTGTGACTCAGTGTTCCTGTTGCAGATCTCTCGTATTCTCGTGTTTCTGTCTAACTTTGGGAAAGAAATTACAGCTGAAACACTGAGGAGCAATTTAAACAAAAACATAGAGTAAAGTATGCAAAGTTTTTGAATGATAAAAGATGCATATTAAATAAAAAGAACCCACCAAAATTGGAGACTTTTTCTTGTTCACTCTTTATAAATAAAACATTTGGTCCCACTGACGTCAGTGGGACTATTCATGTGAGTTAGTGTTTGCAGGCCCTGATCTTGTGAACACTTAGGCACATGCCATAGGCCTTGATTCTGCAAACTGCTCTGTGCAGGGGACCCCTCATGAGCAGCTTGCAGAGTGACCGTTTTGTTTGTAACTGGTTTTGAATTGCTGTACAAAATTGGATAAACAGGTTCAGTGCACTTTTCTTTATTCTGACCTTCCATTTGCAATTACACCTTATCAATGGTAGTTTACCACAAATCCATGATAAACAGAGTGGATAAAGTCAATGACATTAAAAAAAACACACAACTTTCAAATTTAATTGAAATACATTTGTCTTCTTAAAATAAACCTATTTACAAATGAAATTTGCAGTGATGACAACTTATGATCAGGCCTAAATTTATTATAATCTATTAAAATAATTTAATTAAAAACAATATGTTGTAGCACTCAACCCTCCCCAAATGTTAGTGAGTTAAAGGTTGCCTGCTCTTTTAACTATATACAGAATTGGGGGAAAAACAGCTTTAACTTTCAATTCGTGCTTTATTAATATGCCACAGGGTATTGCAGTAAGTATCTACATTATTTTCAGTCTTTACAAATGGGGCGAATAAGGTTGCCAACCCTCCAGGTTTTGCCATGAGTCTCCTGGAATTGGGCTGTATCTCCTAGGGGTTACTGCAGCCAAACTGGGAGATTTTTAGGCTGCTAAAAGTCTGGCGGCGCAGTGGGGGCCCAGAGCTAAAGCAGGCTGCCTGCCTGCCCTGGCCCTGCACTGCTCCCAGAAGGGGCCAGCACATCCATGTGGCCCCTAAGTGGGGGTAGGGGTCTCTGCACCCTGCCTGCACCCTAAGTGCCGACTCTGCAGCTCCCATTGGCCAGGAACTGCGGCCAATGGGAGGTGTGGGGGCGGCATGCAGAGGGGGCAGTGTGTGGACTCCCCTGGCCCTGCTTACCTCGGGCAGCTCCCAGTTGGTGGTGCAGTGGGGCTAAGACAGGCTCCACTCCCGCAGCTCCCATTGGCCATAGTTCCTGGCCAATGGGATCTGTGGAGTTGGTGCTCAGGGCACGGGCAGTGTGCAGGGCACGGACATACCAGCCACTTCCGGGAGTGGCGCGGAGCCAGGGCAGGCAGGGAGCCTGCCTTAGCCCTGCTGTTCCGCCGACCAGGAGCCGCCTGAGGTAAGTGCCGGCAGGCCGGAGCCTGCACCCCACACCCCCTCCCGCACCCCAATCCCCTGCGCCAGCCCTGAGCCCCCTCTTGCATCCAAACTTCCTCCCAAAGATTGCACC
Source organism: Trachemys scripta elegans (assembly GCF_013100865.1). Classification (NCBI taxonomy): domain Eukaryota; kingdom Metazoa; phylum Chordata; order Testudines; family Emydidae; genus Trachemys; species Trachemys scripta. The sequence goes on from NC_048298.1 coordinate 61,635,280, forward strand.
CCTCACCCCCTTCAGCACCCCAGTCTCCACACCACCTCCTACACCCCAAACCCCTACCCCAGGCTCAGCTCAGAGCCCCCTCCCACATTCTGAACCCCTTGGGCCCCATCCCAGAGCCCGCATCCCTTACCGCACCCCAAACCTCTGTTCCAGCCAGGTGAAAGTGAGTGAGGATGGGGGAGATCAAGCGACAGAGGGAGAGGGGATGGAGTGAGCAGGGCAGGTCCTTGGAGAGGGGGAAGGGCCAAAACAGAGGGCGGGGACGGGGCAAGAATGTTCGGGTGTGTGTGATCAGACGGTAACCCTAGGAGCAAATGCTGGTAATTGTTTTTCCAAATATCAGTACTTTCAGTTTCTATTGTGAAGAAGAGCTTTTCCTTTACTACTTCTGGTTTCAATTAGCTAGCAGGTGCAAAGAGAATATTTTCTTCATTTGGACTAGTTAATTCAAAGTTGAAAACTGACTGGGAATAGAAAACAAATAGAAAAGAAAAGGTTGGTTTCCTCTTCCAGTCTATGAATAAAAAACATGTGAGAATGAGATCTACTAATTCTACAAATGTGAAGTTGATGGGGCCAGATTTTCAAAGGTATCTAGACACCTTAACATGCAGATAGGTGACTAGAGAGCTTTTCAAAAGCACCTGAAGTTAGACACTTCAGGAAATCCCACTGGGACCCTATCTGCATCTTTAGGGAACTAAATATCTTTACGCAGGGGTCACATGTTTCGTATCTTGTGTAGGCTAAGCTTATTGCACTCAGCCGGGGCTTTTTGCATCCCTCCATTGTAGCCCACAAGCTGTGTGTCACTTTCGCATCCCCCTCTTTCAGGAAATCCTTGCAATTTATCCCCCTATGCCTGGGGTTCTGTCTCTCCCTGTCACATGCCAGGATCCTCCAATTTTCTCCTCTCACTACTAGGGTCTTTGTGCCTCATTCCCTCCTCCCCCGCATACCAGGGTCTCCCTTTCTCCCCCCCCTCCCCCGCCCCATGCTAGGGGATGTGTGCATGCCCCCATCCATTCTCCGCATCCTCTACTGCCAGAATTCAGGTGTCAACATGTTAAACTCTGTTGAGAGAATGTGCAGAGAGAAGTTGAGTATTGTTATGCCGGAAAGCTTTAATGGTGCCATCAACCAGGTCTTTGAGCTATAGACAGTTGCAGAGGTGCTTGAAGCAGGGGCTATGCTCACCAGATGGCAGGAGCTCCATGTGTCCTTTATTTTTTTCCCCCTTTCAATTTTCCAATTTTCTAAAAATCAATAGGATTGTGGCATTTGATGCCTAGAATATTCCCTGAAATTTTGGAATTGATCATATGTGGCATTCAAATGTTATCACTTGACAGACAGCAAGCAGTGCTGTTGAGTTGATTGTAAGGAGTAGACACGTTTTTGGCTCAAAAAATGGCCCCTGTCCCCTGTTGACCAGAAACAGTCAGTTCAATTCACTAATTACAGTTAATTCCTCCTTTGTATAATAAATCAGTTATATTTTGAGTTTAAAACTGTTTTGGTAAACCTTTTTTTCTGATGTATCCACCAAGTTTTAAGGTAGTTTTTCTTTAACTAATAACGATTTTAAAATGCTGTTTTTGTGCATTTTTAATTCTAATTTCCATTCAAATGCAGATTGACACAAATCCCAAGTAAAAAATTATCCTATAGTAAATAAGACATTTGTCATTCACCATTTTCTAACATAAGAAATTTAAAAATTAAGAATCTGAGTAAATATACAATTGCTTAAATAAATGCAAATAGATGCACTGTATCTTCCTGGTTAACAAAAATAAGTGCCAAATGTAGTGTAAAAAGGATATATATATTTACCGTAGAACCTCAGAGTTACGAATACGTCAGGAATGGAGGTTGTTCATAACTCTGAATACAACATTATGGTTGTTCTTTCAAAAGTTTACAACTGAGCATTGACTTAATACAGCTTTGAAACTTTACTACGCAGAAGAAAAATGCTGCCCCCCCCCCTTTTTTTTTTAGTTTTTACATTTGACACAGTATTTGCTTTTTTTTGGTCTTGTCTGCTACTACCTGATTATGTACTTCCGGTTCCAAATGAGGTATGTAGTTGACTACTCAGTTTGTAACTCTGATGCTCGTAACTCTGAGGTTCTATTGTAGTTGCAAATCAGTGTTTTATTTGTTATACCAAGCAATGAGAATGAACTGTTCTTTAGGAAAGTAATTAAAAAGTCCAAATGCAAAACAAAATTAAAATTGATTATTTAAATGCAGGTTTCCTGCTTGCTGATTTACAACACTTTTTAATATTAAATCAATCCATCCTAATGATAAATGCAACAAATGGCAACTTCTAAGAATGACTGAAATACAATCAATATTTAGGTGATTAGACCCATGTAACCATATCTTTCTGCTTAAGTATAAGTTGTTTCTTAATTTTTTTTCTTAAGACTCTTAACATTTAATATTGTCATTCATTTTATTGACTTAGGCTCTAAACAAATGAATACTTAAGCATGTGCGTAATTTTCAGCAAACAAGTAATCCTGTTGATTTCAGTGTGACTACTCATGTTCTTAAAATAAACAACATGCCTAAGTCTTTGAAAAATTGAGGTCTTAGGGCCCTGTCATGCAAGGTGTTGAGTGTCCTCATCACCCTTTGACTTTAACAGTTCAGGGCACTCTGAAACTTTCAGGACTGGGCCCTTATAGAGAATCTAGTGCTGTAGGCGTTATTTACAAAATTTACCACTGCCAGTTATAAGAGATTATTTTCTTCTGTAGTATTCTGAATTCCTCCAACAGGACACTATCTGGATGGTTACTAAATATCAATTGCAACATTGTAAGATTTAGAAATTAAAGAAATACTAATACTTTACTGTGATTTTTAGTTATGATCAAAAAGCTTTTTCATTGTCTATATTGGGTAGACAATAGGTGGACCTTGGGCCAAATCCAGACAGCTGGACACTTTTGAATGGGCCACAAAATCTTCTTATTTGCTTATTGTCATAATTATTGTTGTTTTTATATTATTTTCTCTGGAGTCTGGACCTTGACTAAACCTTGACCAAGAAATTTGAATCTAGACAAAAAAAATTGATTACCATTTGTCTATATTTTATAGAAGTTAAAGGAGATATCCATAAAATTGTATAAGTAAACTTAACTATGATGCAAAAGGTTGAGATGCACAGCTAGAATGTTTTCGTGTTAAACTGTTTTTGTCTTTTTCTTTTGTGGTTAAGAATCTCCCAGCGAAAATTCCCAGAGTTTGACTCAGTGCTCAAAGTCTCTGATTGGAGTGAAAAGTTGACAATGCCAACCCCCGAGAAGAAATTTATTTATGTTGTTTTGCCTTCTGGACATGGTGCTCACTGTATGTTTGTATACTCGGTTAACCATTTGTTAATATTGCAAAAACTCTCATCTTTCCCCTTTTGCAAAGTGTAACATATTTAACTGACATAAAATCAGTTTTCAGTAAATTTGAATTAGTCAAAATTATAGAATATTAAATTAGATTTTTAGTTATTTATCTTTTGACTATGAGCTTACCCATGCATGTACAGCAGTTTAAAAAAAACCCAATAAAATGGATAAATCATTATTTATATCAAATTACAGTAAGGGGTACCATGGCATGAGATAGTCGTGATGGGAAGGTGCAGAAGGCTCTATAGCTTAGAACCACAGTTTTCAAAAGTTTATTACTATTATCAGGTGCTAATTTGAGAGAACTTTAAATGAGGCTGGATTTCTAGAGGATAGGTGCTTGAGCTGACAGCACCATGGGTTAGCTTTTTTGGGGAGCTGGTGACAAGGCCTTCAACTCTAGATTTTGCTTCCATCCTGTTGGTCAACATTGTTGGATCAGGGGACATTGGTGTTCACATTTTGATTTTTAGGGTCTTTGGTTGTTAACCTTTGAAATATTTCATATATAGCAAAATACAACTGCAGTGATAACTTTTTTTTTTTTTTTAAAGACGTCTTAACCCCCCATAAATATAATATGGGGAAAGGAAAGTAATTGGTACAGGATTAATGTGTTCTGGTTTCTTAAGAAACGTATTCAGTGGACAGAACACTTGCATTTATTTTCATATGGGTTATGTTACAAAGTTTAAACTTCTAGTTTTAAGGCTTTTTTTCCCCCAAATTTAATACTTAAATCCCCTAGAAACTGTCCAATCAAAGGATAACTCCAGAGGTTTTTCTTTTAATTGCGTGAAATATATTGTAGAAAGCTGTGTAGCCTAGGGGAGCAAGAGGTTTTTCCCATGTCTTTTTCAGTACCATAGTCCCCCAGATTTGAGATATGAGACATCTGCATTGCTTGCCACAATTTTTATTTTTTTATTTTATTTTTAATTTTTTTTGTTAAATGAAGCTTCCTATTTCAGATAACCAAAATTTAGCACCGCGGGGAATTGAAGCAAATAAATAAGCAAATTCTATTTTCATACTGAATTGTATTTTTTTTCTCTTAAGTTATTTATTGTTCTACACACTTATTTTTCTTTGTCCATTATTAGATTTGCAAACTGCCATACAAACTTTACTTGAAAAAGGACCTGGACTACAAGATGCCAAACAATCACAGTTCATCGCTTTCAGAAGGTAGCAGAGCATGTATGCAGACTTTGAAAGAACTCTTGCTAGCATATTTGTTCTAAAAATGTCTAAAAATTGAGTAAAAGAGACTGGTGGTGGTATTGGCAAAAATAGGCCAGTTATCTTCTCTCTCTGGCTTAGATTTTTTTTTTTAAATGTGGAATGTTGATAGCTTAGTTTTCTACTGCTAATTTATGTGGTTCCTTTTGCACTATGTACTTTGCCCGAAACTATCCACATGGGTGTTGGATGTTCATGTTCATCCTGGGGACAAGTAGCTCTCTGCTCAAGGTGCTTTGAGGACATCAAAATTTCACATGCCAGTTGTAGCAATCGAGTGATAACAAGCTGTCTTTCAGACTTGAATTGGAACAGGGTTCCTTATTCAATTTCTGACTCCCAGCTTGTACCCTTGACCAGCTTTATAATCTAATGAAGATGATTTTAGGTCTTCTAAATTCTTTATGATCTATTTTTCTTTCTTCACGATCTAGTCTCGTGTTGATCTTGTTAAGCTGTTCTAGTGCTAAGCAAATAATCATTCTCTACAAGCTTAATTGTCTCTTACCCACCCATATCTCAGCTTTTCAATTTTCCATATTACATTACAAAACATCATTTTGTAATTTTAATTTTCCAAATAATTACTAGAGTATTCATTGTACACACAAACTAATCTACACTAGGCATGCTGTTGCAAGGGGTCGTGGTCTTATTTGTCTTTTCAGCCAGATCTGTTGCTCCTAAGATTGGTTCATTGCCTGGGCACATTTCTTTAGATTGCAATTGCATTTTTACTTATTTCTAGACTGTGTTAGTATCTAAGTGGCTGGTAGTTTAAAATCCCCCTCCAAACTCCAAAACCTTTTGCCTAGTGCAAATGAGACACAAAATCAATAGTTGAGAGGGGCTTTATTTCTGACTTTGCTTCAGGTTTCTTGTGTGACCTTGTGCTAATCATTTAACCTCCCAAAGTGGGATAATATCTGCCTGACTCTCACAGGAGTGCTGTGAAGCTAAATTAATTATTTGTAAAATGCTTTGAGATCCTCTACTGTAAACCATGTAACGAAAACTCAGTATTAAGATAAATTGTTGATTTAACATCCAGTAGGAACCAAGCCTGCAGCATTAAATTGTAAAGAAAATTGATCTTATTCTGATGCTTTTCTTGGGGATGTCTATGGAAATTTGGAGTTGTAAAAACCCCAAATTCTAAAGCAGTAGTAGTGATTTATGGATATTTTACCTATATTTTATTTATATTGTGAACCCAAAGTGGCTCTGAAGTTGTTTTTAATTTCTCTGATCTGCTTTGAAGAGGATCTTGCAGAATATTTATCATCACACCTAAATCCTGTAAATTCTAGCACACAGTTATTGATTAAGCTCCATTTAAATGTATTATTTAGCAAATCTTGTGGGAACATAATCTGCAATGACAAGTTTTTAAGAGTTCTTAAGATCTCCAAGTTTCCAGAAAAGAAACATTAAAATGCTGGACTCCTTTTAGTTCCAAAGAGTCTATGGACAGGCAAGCACTAATACCTGAATATACTAATTCTTGTTTTGCTGTGCTGTCTTGGAAGGAAACCCAATTTACCTAGGTATATTTTGCAAGCTGTTTGCCTTACTTCTGCAATTAAAATAAAACAAAACTGCTCTTTTGCAGCAGCATCTTTTGAACTACCTCTGGATTAAAACACTTTTCAGTAGAAGATTGTCACTGCTAAAAATGTGTCCTCTTTCAGTTTGAACACGCTTGTTTCTAGATAAATGTTCATTATTCTTTGTACATGCCTTGTGTTGCTAAAGCTGTGCCTCTTTCATGTTTGTAGGCAAGATTGTGATCTAATAAATGAACTCTGTTGTCAGCACTATTCAAAACATTTAACCAGGTAAGACAATGTTTTGAGTCTAAAGGTGTATAGTGTGTATACATTGCCTTTCCTCTCTGTATCCATCTTATTTTATGTTTTAAAATTGTTTCACACAAGGGGCAAAATTCTAAATACACTACATGAAAATATTTTAAACTTTTAAAAATTGGTTTTAGATATAATGTCTTTGGTGATTGTACAATGCCTTGTTTGGCATGTCCTCTAATTGCCACCTAAACAGCCAGCAGAAATGAGCATAAAGATTCCGTGACATATCTGTAAGTTTGATGAAAACCCCTGGGTCGTGGCTAGTGACCCTCTCTCTCGTTAAAAGAGGTGTTCATGTCCAAAAGCCAAAATTTTTGTGAGGAATTGCTGATCATTAAAGTTGATCTGCAAACAGTTTTTTAAAAAAAATTGAGGTAGTGCTATTTTTTTGTTGCTGTGACAAGACATGCCTATCATACTCCTGCCACTTCCACAAACGCAGACCACTTTGAGACCTTCTTATTGACAACGTTAGCATATACTTTATTTACAGCGTCTCAGTCCCTCCACCAATACAGATCAGTGCATCAACACCTTTGCACTGTTTTCCAGCTTTCTGGTCTCTCTCCTGACAAGGGTTGGATTGAAGTTCCTCTACTCCGAGAACTCCCCTAGAAGGCTCCCCTAGCTGTCTCTCTCTCTCTCTCTCTCTCTCTCTCTCCAGCCCCCTTCCTCTTCCAACACCTCTTCCTGTGCTCTTTTAACCCCTGTTATTAGGCCCACTTGTTACCAATGAGGCCCTCCCTGAGGAAACCTAATGGGTGCTGATAGTGACCAGAGTCCTGAAGCAAGGTCCAGCTCTCAGTACTCTGTCACAGCTGCTTTATGTTTTTAAAGAGGTTCTGAAATGTGTGTTTTATACTTTTTTACCTTAGAAATATGAGCAATGTCAAGTGTGGTCTTCCTTGTTTCTTCTGTAGGTCTTTTTGGAGAATCTTAGAGATTCAACACCTTAACTGAAGGGGTGGGTTGCTGAATCTTTAACCTTTCTTCCAAATTTTTGCCACAAACTAAAAAAAAAAAAAAAAAACCAAAAAACCCCCACTATTTAACTTCAAAGTAAAAAAAGTAAGCTGCAAATATTTGGGGCTTTTTAAAACTGGGCATGTGCCTTTTTTTTCTTCTTGGCTTTACGGTGTACAAAGAAGGCATTAAAGACTTTTTAAATGTTTTTTTTTTTTCCCCCCAGCCCCTCTGTTAGACACATCAGGAATGTCAAGTTTTTCCTCCTTTAGTTTTTCTGGAGGATGTTTCAGATGTCTGAGCGATGTTTTCAACAACAAAAGTTAAATAGTCTGACTGAAAATCCTTTTCTCTTTCAAGAACTTAGCCTTCATTCTCTACTTTTATGGCGTCAACAATTGCTAAGTTTAAGATTTTGTCCTGGTTATTTTTAGTAAAAGTCAGACAGGAAGCGAGCAATAAACAAAAATTCACTGAAGCCTGTGAACTGTCCTTGACTTGTACTAAAAACAACATGGCGACGGGGGGAGGGTGGAACTGATAGCCCAAGTGATGGGTTGGCTCTGAGCCCTGCTACTGGGGGTTTGTGTGGGGAGTGGAATCCAGCCCCCACCATAGCCACGGGAGCTGAAGCCGAACAAGTCATGGAGGTTCGTTACAGTGACGGAATCTGTGACTAAATCTTATCCTTACATTGCACTTGTTCTCCAGTCACCATAATCTTTTAAGAAATGTAGGATCTACATTTTTAATGTCAAAGACTGCTGGGGGAGGGGAGTCAAAATGCTTTGACTTTTTTTACTCATAAAAACCCAGAATAGGGTGCAAACTATATATTTTTTCCCTTTGCAATTTACTTGTACTTTTAATTGCTGCAATACTTACTTACAATCATGATATGGCTTTGCAGAGCTCCTTGGGTTTCAAGATCTGGAAGGCTCTCGTGGTTTTTTTGTTTTTGTTTGTTTTTAAAAAAGACCCATCCTTTCTATCTTCTGATTTAAAATGTGTATGTGACTTCAACTTTTGTGAAACATTTTCTTCTGGCACAGGAGTGCCAGACTCATTCTGTGCAGTGGACTGAACTCCATTTTTAATTGACTTGGGGCCAGGGTATAAATTTAAACTATAGATTAAGGGTAATAAATAGTTTTATCTCCTGTTGGTATAAGTGAGAGAGAGGACTGCATAAATTGCTTGGGTAGATTATGATCTCTGTGTAGTAACCAAACTTCTAATTATTGTTTGTCCAGGGGGAAAATATGCTCACCTTTTAGGATGATTCCTGTTCCTGCTCATTGCCCCTCTTCCATCCCAAACCACCTGCCTATCTCCTCTCATTACTTGCCTTTCTTCTCTGTGCATTGCATTTCTCTCCTGGAGGCAAGTCCCTTCCACTCCCTTCTCTATGCCAGCTGCTAAAATGATCAGTTACAAAGTAGTCATGACTTCAGCATTAACCCTTCAGATAGTAGGAAGCAGGAGAGTTCTTACCTCTTGGAGCCATCACTTCAGATGGCCCTTCAGAAGCGAACACTGCATTTGTTTATATTTGGAAGGTTATCTTCACAATCACGAAGGCTAGCAATTTTATTTTTAAATGAAAGCTTAGTGTGCATATCTGAATTGGTCATATCAGCCATACAAATACATTGAGTGAGTTGCAAATAAATATTTATTTTATTTCAATTTTTTTCCCCTCCTGATTCAGAAACCATAAAAATCGACTGGTGTTCCAATGTGATGACAAAATTTGTTCCACGAGGAATGCCTATCTCAAGGACCTTCTTCCAAAAAATAACACAGCTTGCACAAGGGAAAGTGACTCTCAGAATCCTAATCAATGTGAATGCAGAGGGTGTTGTAGAAGAAAAGCCTTCTTGAGTGGACAAAATCTACCTGGTGATCTTGGGGGCAGTGCTGAGGATGACAGACGATTGTGCAATGGAGAAATATTTTTCATAACAGATGTATGTATTATTTTGAAAGATTAATAATTAATTGTTAGGATTTACCACAAAATTGCATTAGCATCCCCGTTTTCACTTTCCTGCTGAGGCCACCATTGCTCGTGAGGGGGTTAGAGGGTGGTCCCATCCCAGAGGGGGATGAGGAGGTGGTAGGCTGGTTCTATCCTGGGGAATATGGGCATGGGGCAGTCCTCACTAATGGCCAGGGCAGGGATTGGGGCTTGGCTCATTCTGCGCTCAGCTCCAGCTGCTGCTGCGGTTTCCTATCAAGTTGGTGCTGCCAACATGGGAATTAGGATCCTTGGCCTGGCCCTGCCCCACAGTGGCCCCTGCAGGCCTGAGGTAGATACTGCAATGCGGGCTGGAAAGAGATATGAGAAGTCTGGGAAGGGGCAATTGGTCCCCTGCCAGTAGTAAATGAGGCCCCTGCAGGTAGGGACAGCAGTCAGAAACCAGATCTTCTGGGGACTAGTAGCAGGAGTGGAGACAAACCTGAATAAAGGACAGCAAGTTATTTCCTCACAAGGTGTTTGTTTTGAAATAGGGGAGGAGTCAACTGAGACTTCTATCATCAAATATGCTTTCTTTGGATTAAGCCTATTGTGCAGTTATACTGTTATTGAAAGAACTGGGTCAGTTAATATGATTCCATAGCTACAGCCCTTAAACTGTGTACATGTTGATCTGATTTCTACTACAACCTGGTCATGAAGTCTCCTCACATGCTGGTTCTATAGGATGTAGAAGTCGATAAGTGTCGTTTATTGACCATCAGCAGCACGTATGGCTCCAAATTCACTGTGGTGTATGAGGCACTGAAGAGAGAGTGTCAAATAAAGCATGCATGGGCCAGAACTATTCACACATTTCAGGTAAGAACTGCAATTCAGCACAGTTATGTCAACCAGTAAAAAGCCTGACTGCAGTGTTGCTCTGTAATTTCAACGGAAAGATTTGGTTTCAGGAGCACCCTTAAGACATAAAGTCCTTGAATATGAACTTAGGAACAACTTTGGGGTGTGAGGGAAGGAAGTGGTGTGATACTGGCTCTTTGGTTTACCCTCCCACTGGGATTAGCTGAGTAGCTTTGCAGTAAGTCTGAATGAAGGCACTCATTGATCCAATGGAAATTAATTTACTATCCAGTAATACTTAAAAAAAAAAATAAGTTACACAAGTTGACTAGTCTAAATCAAATTCCATGATAGACATCCAGTATTATGAAGCATTAGTTAGTCCATTTTCTGTAGCCAAGTGGGATGTGTGAATGTAGTTGACTTGTTTTGTTATTGTGGACATGGAAACAAACATGTGGACGTGGAAACAAACTGCCATTCCTATGAGAAACTAAAACTTTGAGAATTTAGGCAAAGAAGAGTCTCCTTCATTTATAGACTTGTACAGAATCTTGCCTTCTAGTACAACTTTGTCTACATACTAGTATGCACCTATGTAAGTAACATAAAAAGTACAGCCCAAAATTCATGCCCATACTTCTGTAGTTAACTGATGGCACTTCTCTAGTAAGCCTTTGTTTCTTGTTATTTTAAATACTTTTAAATTAAGAGTTCTTAAAAATCTGTGTGTGTGTGTTTCAGGGTTCAGAGGAAAGAACAATTGTCTATGTAGTCGGGAATGCAGGCCCACAGCACTGGCAGCATGTATACACAGCTGTGACTCGAGGATGCTGCCGGGTCTATATTGTGGCTGAAGAGTCTCAACTCAGGAAAGCAGTTACTACGAAGAGCTTTCCCAGAAAAACTCGCTTACAACAACGTTTAAGAGAGACCTTTGCAGAAATGAGTGACTCTCCAGAACAAATGTCATCTCACCTAAAGGGTTGTTGGCAAAGTCAAGGGCATGATACTCAACCTGGTCCTATTTCAGTAACTGAGGATATTCCCCTCTCTTCTGTACCTGTTGAAGATGACTTCATCAAAGCAGAAGAGCCTGCAGTTCTTAATGACATACAAACTAATAATGGACAGTGGAGTACTGCTGAACTGGCCAGTGCAGGTAGTGAGACTCCCGTTAAATCAAATGGATGTAAAAGACCAGGCAGTTTTACGGATAGTTTTGAAAGTCCTTCAAAAGTTACAATGGTAAGAAACCCTTTAAAGACTATTTAAAATAAAACTTTTGCATAGAGCTGGTTGAGAATTCTTCAGCTAAACATTTTGGCAGAAAATGCAGTTTCATCAAAACCAAAACTTTTTGTGGGAACATATCAGTTTAATTAATCTTTTGTCGGGAAAGTTTCCTCAGGTCTCATATGGAATGAATGAGAGGATGAAGCTTGTCATACAGTCTGAGTAATTAATGGTTACTGTTTAAACTAGTTATGATCTTAGAAGTAATATTTGATAAATTGTTATTGATCGCACTGGCTCTTTGACTTGCTCAAAATGCATTAATAATTGATGGCTATAAACAACAACAAAAATTGTAGGGGCTGACCTGTGCAAAAGTACAATATTAATATAAACCATGCAGACTTCTTTTATACACATTAAATTATACTAAAGATAATTAACATTTACGAAGACAGGCTCTCCTGGGGTTTGCCACTTGTATATTGTTTTTTGAAAATAATTCTGAACTTCCTCTGTCATTAATGAAAATCTTTTTTTGAAAATAATCCTTGTGTTGCATAGTAACACTTTACTATATTTTAAGTGCTATTTCTAGGTCTCATCACTCTCTTCCTGTTTGTTTGACAGGTAAATAACGAAGGCTCGCCCCTTGCGTCAACCAGACTTCAGAATCTGACTTTGAGGAGCCCAACTCCCAAGCAACTTTTTGGACCTTAACAATCAAGTACATTAATTAATATGACACTTAAATATGTTATACAACTCCAAATAAGGTCTTGGAACAGAGAAATAAAGTCCGCGGGATCGGTCTTAATTTTTTAAATATGTTGCAAGTTTTTTTAGGAGCATCACTTTTAATATTCAGAATTTAGCTTGTGTTTAGCAGAAGATATGGCCAACTTTTTCTTGAAGGCTAAGATGTCTGTATATTATCTTTTTAATGTAGTTGAACAAATAACTTTGAATAGAAGCTTTGAGGTCCTAAAGATCTGTTGTTCAGAAGAAGGGAATTTCTTGGCCCACAGTATTTAAGCCTATATAAGTTGCTGATGCAACACAAAGTATTATGGTTTGATAATGGCCGTCAGTTCATACCCATGTATTTTGACTAAAGACTTACTTACAATGCAGATTTTTCTTCTGTACCCATCTCCTCTAGGTAACTTCATGGAAGTTTGGGTGTGATAAATAAGTACTAACTAGCCTATCACCACCATACAGGATCATGAAGTTGGGTCAAATCTTGCTCTGAACAGATTGTAATGAAAAATAGGGCTCTTAAAGTGTGGTCAAGTGCTAAATGTGAATTCCTTTTAATATCCTGGCTAATTACTTGGCTTGATGCACTGGAAGTTTCCAGATAGGGAAAATGTGCAAATTTAAACTTCTGACTGACTAATATATACTGAAATTTGGATGGCTAATATTTGCCTAGCACACTGGGGTCTTGGTTCATGACTGGGACTCCTAGGTTCTGGAATAATACTTTGCATATTTCATCATAGATTATTTAAAATCCCAATATTTGCCTAAAGAGGCTTGCATTTCTTGTCTTAGCTACACTTGTGGTAGACATACTTAAAAAATAAATTTATTTTTTAATAACAAAAAATTAAAATAAGATCGTGAAATGTGGTATCTCTGCAATAGTTTGTAAATATGCTATTTTTCCTGCAAATACCATCTCGTTGTTAAGAATATTGTCTTTAAATCACTGTTTATTCCATTTTATACAGTTTTTTCCATACAAATATTTGCAAGTTTGAGTTCCCAAAATCCATACATAGACGATAAATATCATGCTATTAAAGTATTAAATTTGTACAAAAATACTTTACAGTTTAATACTTATTTGTTACAAATAAAAATACATATTTAAGTGACTCATGAACTTTCTGTTTTTACATGACTTGGGGTTAAATTTCATATTGACTGATCTTCTGGCAGTGCTGAAACATGAATGAAACATTACGCTTGTGTGTGCAGGGCAGGTGAGCTTGTTCATATAAAGGAAAACAGTATGGGGGGGATAGTCTTCCTAAACAATTTATATTGACCCAAAACAAATCTGGTTGTAAGATAATTGATTAGATATGAAGACTCTACAATTAATATACAAATTCAGTATCTTTATATTCACCAAATAACAATAATTACCAATGACAACTTGAATACTGGAACAAATCAAAGCAGCTGCTGGTGAGCATTAAAAGCAACTGGCAGTATTTTATTGCTTCAAGAGGGCTTGGTAGGAAAGAATTTGTCATATATTTGTAAAATGTATTTACAATTCAAATTTCTAAAAACTTGTAAGGGTAAATATGAGAAGGCTGAAAACAAAGCCTTTGTAAATGGACTTCATAAATCTATTAGTAACCCTCAAGAAACTGTTTTATTAGTAAATAAAAATTTAGATTTGTATGTCCTTGTATGAATCATTCTCATTTGAATGGATTTTACATCAGTCCTCCATTGCTACTAGTAGTTGATATAATATAAACATTTCCACTTGACTGTTTTTTAAAAAAAAACCTTTAATTTGATTTACTTCTATTCAGTAATCCTCCATCAGAAGTTTCCCACTACCTAAAACATTTCTGCTTGAAATGAATCTTAAAGTTCCAAGACACATCCCGTCTAGTACTTCCATTGCATAGGGAATCACGTAACTGCTAATAACATTGTAGCACAGTTGGGCAGTACACTTGACTACCACACACTGCAGCTTCCTACGTGCATCTTTGCTAAAACACTTGAACAGCACTTAGTGTGATGGCTGCACCCCTCATGCTGCAGCAGAGCAATGGTTCACAAAACACTACTCTAACAGTATACCCCCATCTCATGATCCCCCTCACTCAGTAGCCAGCTAGCTTTATTAAAAAAAACAAAAGCCAGACACCTGTGGAAAAAGACTAATTCTATTTTTTCTGCTCAAAAACGAATGATGTGGTTAAGACAGGAAGGAGCAATTCAGTCTCTTTTAAAGGTCTCCCTTTCTGCTACTTCAGGAAAAAAAAATAAGGCCATTAGCCATTTTCTTTACTCAATATCATTCTGACATCAGGCTTAGTTTGGAATGGCACTACTCAGTGGCCATCACATTAAAACCAAACTCAATTTTTAAAGTAATCCATGAAGTAACACGAGCCTTGAGAGGGATAGTCAAACCCTCTGGGCTTTTTAATGCCACATGACATCTGTGCCTCAAGTGTCACAGAAATCTGAAAAGGGGATTTAGCACCATATATTGTCTTTCATTTCGGAGTGTCCCACTAAAATAACTTGTTGCTATATTGTGTTTGTAGGATCTCGTGTCTCCACACTAGCAGTATGTCCGGTTTGTTGAAGGAAGGCATTATTTTGGTCATTCCATTCACCACCTGCTAAAGTTTGTTGATCTGAGGTCGCCTTCTGAGAGGCCAGTGGGTTTCTGCTAATAACCAGTTCCAGTTTATTGCCAGATTCTGCTATGAGAGGCACAACTAGACAGCAGTCAAAATCTCTGGTACGAACATGATTTACCTGAAAGGTTTAAAGTGTTGGTTTAGTTTTATTACTGTTTTAGATTTAGAAAAGAAAGCAACATAACACAAGTATCTAAGAAACACAGATGTTCTCTAAAATATGACTAGAATATGTGAGTGGCCCTGTAGATGAAGTACACAAAGTACAGAAAAGGCAACAACATGGTTTAAGGAGAACAGATAACTTTTTTCTAATCTGTATTTACCATATTGCACTTAATGCTAGTACATATCATGTGGTCATGATTATCAAATAAACATGACTTATTTCTCACTTGCACTAAGTTCACAAATATAAATGTAACAGACTATTTCTAACATTTCAGTCCTCTTAAGCAGGTTTTCCCAGAATTGTGTCTATGAATAATTAAAACATTTATATTGAAAGTGGTCGGAGAGAAAAGTTTAAAAAATAATTTCCAACTCATTTTAGACTCTAGTTTCAAAATAATTGTTTGGAGTAAGTTCTGCTAATGTGGTGGTTGGTATCTGGTGAGAGCAGGCACTGCACTGATCAGATATGTGACTGACTACTCATTTGTAGACCACACAGCAATATCTCAAGAACAATGAGCACCACAAACTGAGGAAGAACATACCACAGGAAAGTTGGAAATTTCTGCTTGACAGTAAGCATTTGTTACTCCTGCGGGAATTCTGTGCATGTGCATAATTTATGTCCCCTGCAGAAAAATGACTACTCTGGTGGCTTCCCTGTGAGAAAGTCATGCGACCCTCCCCAGCACTATGTTTCAGATGCGCAGGGCAGCCAGCAGAGAGGTAGATCACTGGGGGGCGGGGAAGACCTGGCTGGTGGCACCTACCCTGTGCTGGGCTCAGCTGCGGAGGACAGGACTTTGACTTCCTCTTCCCCTGCATGGCATCTGGGGCCAGGTCAGACCCACCCTCAGATTTCTCCCGCAGTTGCAGGAAGCTCTGCAAACTCTTCTCTTCCCCCACCCCTCCCACTTTCTGCACCCATCGCTCCTCAGCTGCAGGGGGAGGGAACCCTGTGCAGGGACCTGCTCCCTCATCTGCCCAACCCCTGGGCAACCAGACCCCTCATACAGAGACCTTCCTAACAAGCCTCTCCCCACCCCCGCACTCAGAACCCTCCCAATGAGCCCCACTCCCCCTGCACCACCCTGACAAGCCACCCACACCCAGATCCCCACCCCACTGAGCCCCACTCCCACAGCATCTGGTCCACCACATACAGACCCCCCCACACACACACCTGGTTGAGCCCCAACCACATTCACCTGGACCCCCCTGCAGAGTCCCATTATCATTGCATCCAGATCACCCCGCTCCCAGATTGCCCCACATAGAACCCTCTCAACCCACACCTGGACCCCCCACACACATCAAGCCCCTCCACACTTGGATCCTGCCCTGCTGAGCCTGCCTGCCCTCACCTGGTGCACCTGACACAGAGGGGCAGGGCCCCGAGGTGTTTCTGGGGTGGCCCAGTCATAGCGCTGTGTCAGGGTTGGGTGCAGCCTCACCACTGAGTCTGTGTCCTGGGGCAGGGGCAGCTGCAGAGTGATCTCCCACCTCTATGCAGCCAGTGGCCTGTGCTCCCTAATGCCATGCTGGTGCCTCCACATTTGACAAATAACATTTGCAGAATTCTGCAGCATTTTAAAATACTGTGCGCAGAATTCCCCCAGGAGTAATTTGTACACCGCCTTGTACACCGTGTTTTGAAGTATCTGACTTCATAAAATAGTGTTATCTTGGCTTTACAGAAAATCTAACTTAGATATTTTTAGAGTTTAAAATGTGTTGGTACTAACTTTTCTTATCTGGATGTCTGACTTATTTCCGTTAATTACTATGAAGCAGGATAACTGAGATACACACTATTGTACCAATAAACACATTTTAAAACTTTAAAAAGTTGCACTTATTTTCTAGAGGGTGGTATAAACAGAATATGGGTAATATGGTCATTCAAAACAAGTGACAATAAAAACATTATACTCTGTTAAACATTTTATATATAAATCCCATACAACATTTATCACATACACCTTTTACAAAGAAAACTGTATACAAAGTATGGATAGTGTTACCTGTAAAAGTCTGTCATATGGCTTCAAACCACCTAGATCCCCAGGTCCAGCTGGTCTAATGTTTTTAACATATACGCCTTTTTCCAATAAACCATCTGAGACACTGAATCCAAAGTCCTCTACGTCTGACTCCTTGTACAAAGTTACCTGTTGAAATAGTTTAGAAATAACAAAAGGAAAAGATTTTCCGCATTTCTGCACTGCTGCATATTATCACAGGTTTTTCTCTAAATGTTTATTTCATACTAGAATGATCATTTCCCTATTATTTTGCATTTCTAATTTGGAATGTCATTAGTGAAGTTCTTTTTGGAAAACTGTTAGGAGAATATGAATAATGTTTTTGTATATTTCAATAATAATCCTGAATCACCTCTTGTTAATCAACTTTTTTAACCTGTCTCCTTGGACATATTTTCTAGCCTTTTTCTGTTTAGTTTCTCTGTCATCTTATTTTCTGATTGCCCAGATCATTAGATACATGAATTAGAATGCTTTGCTAATCAGTTTTGTTATGTACCCAGCAGCTTTAAGATGTAGTACTTGTGTGTAGGCTAAATAACTGTGTGCATAGCAAACAAGCAGGTTCTGCTGTGCCACTGACTTCAATATATGGGAGGCTATACAAAAGTTTGAATTTCCCTGATCGAGGAGGGGAAAACAGTGGCGAGAGCCTCCTTACAGGTAGCTCCTGGATGCGGCTGATTCTGCAGCCAGATCTATGGTCACAGTAGTGACCATGCACAGCAGCTCATAGTTGCCATTGTCAGGTTTTCTCCAAGGGGCACAACAAACCCTCCAAGATCTCCCCTTTGACGGGTCCATGCTCTTTTAGGAGCAAACCAATGCTAGGCTCCATAGGTTTAAGGACTCTAAGGTGACCCTGAAATCCCAGGGGCTATATACTCTAGCAGTATTCAGGAAGAATTACAGGCCCTAACAGATTGTCAGTTATTTTTCCCAGCCAGCCAGGAACGGCAGAGGCAGAAGAACAGACATAGATCTCTTTCGCCGGCCTCAGGAGGGCTGATGCAGATCGCCTCCAGACTCCCGGGGAGCTTGAAACACTTGTTTTGATGAGATGCTCGAGGTTGACATCTCAATCCTCACAATATCAAATCCAGTTACTCCTCTTTTTTCAAACCACCTGACCCACTTCTTCAATGCCTGCATCCACATTACTTCGGACTGTTGGGTACTTAGCTCAATAGAAGTGGGATATACCCTCCAGTTTTTGTCTACCCTGCCTTACTCCCTCCCTCCCTTTTCACAAGCAACTATTGGAACAAGAGGTCCAATCCCTCCTTCAGGTGGGAGCCATAGAAGAGATTCCGCGTCACTATTCCCATTACTTCCTAATTCCAAAACCCAAGGATGCTCTCAGATCTATTCTAGACCTATGTGGTCTCAACTGCTATCTCAAGAACTTAAAGTTGCACCTCAATGACTGGCTAATCAAAGGCCAGTCCAGAGCTTAGGCGTAATCCAACAGCCATCTCATACACTTGACCTTGGCCCTAGCCCTACTGATAAACACACAGAAACCCACACTTATCTCAGTGCAGAGGACAGAGTTCATCAGTGCGGATTTGGACTCCATCCAGGCTTCCGGAAGACCGGTTTTGGGCAATTCACAGTCTTGATAAAATCCCTCCAGACTCATCCAATCACAACAGCTTGAAAATGTCTGCGTCTTCTGAGTCACATGGCATCATGCACTTACACAGACTGCGTCTCAGACCTCTCCAAATCTGGCTGGACACAGTACATTCACCTTTGCGGCATCATCTGGATTGGTGTTCACCATCCCTGCTCAAGTCCTCAGTTCACTGACTTAGTGGCTGAACCACCGCGTGGTCTGTGCGAGAATGCCCTGTTCACAGCCCCCAACCATCGATGTCTCTGATGTGTCAGCACTGAGCTGGAGAGCCCACTTAGGGTCCTTCAGGATTCAAGGCCTATGGTCCCCAGAGGAGCTCTCTCTTCATATCAATGTCAGAGAGCTCAGGGCAGTCCATCCTCTTAGGCCTCTCGGTAGAGAGCCCTCTCCTGCTGCCGGAACACTCGGACCTGATCTCCTGTGATCATGATTGGTATTACACCCGGATCTCAGCTCTCTTCATTAGACAGCCTGTAAGCTCCATAGATGGATCTTGAGGAGCAAGCACGCTTGGAGCAAGTCTGTAGAGTCCTGCTAGGCATTAGAAAACCTCTACCAGGACCACTTACATTGCAAAATGGAAACGATTCTCCATCTGGTCCTCCTAATACTGCCCAGGCAATCCTCATTGCAATTCATATTGGAGTATCTTTTGCTTCTGAAATAATAGGGTTTGGTTGTGTCTTCAAGCAGCCATTTCAGCATTTCATCCCCAGGTCGACAACCGGTCTGTCTTTTTGCACAACATGGTTAACTGTTTTCTTAAATGCTGGAGAGATTATACCACCAGGTAAGAGAGTCGATTCCACTCTGGGACCTAAATCTCATATTGTCAAAGCTTACCGGTCCCCTGTTGGAGCCGCTGGTAATGTGCTCATTAGTGCACCTCTCTTGGAAAGCGGACGCCTCAGTAGCCATCACCTCAGCCAGAAGGGTTTTGGAGATCTGTGCCCTCACATCGGAACCCCCATATATGATCTTCTTTGAGGATACAGTGCAGTCAAGCAGTCTTTCTGCCAGCTGCATGCGAACAGAGAGGAACAGTGCCTACACTCTGTGGATGTTAGATGTGCCCTGGCATTCGACATACAGAGAACCAAACTGTTTTGCAGATCAACCCAGCTCCTTCCCATCTCCACCAAGAGGATTTCATCCTGGATTACATCATGCATTCATGCGTGTTACGAGCTGGCCGGCGTTCCACCTCCAGCTAACCTGACCGCTTATTCCACAAGATTGCAGGCCTCCTTGGCCACCTTCCTAACTCAAGTCCCTATTCAGTACATCTACAGGGCAGTAACCTGGTCTTTGGAGCAGAGATTCTCGATGCACTATGCCATCACATAGCAGGCCAGAGACTATGCCAATTTCAGCCACACAGTCTTGCAGTCAGCTTGTTCTTGAATTCCAAACCCACTGGTTCCATAATTTTGAATTTCATAGATTTTAAGGCCAGAAGAGGGACTATTAGATCTTCTAGTCTGATCGGTATAACGTGGGCCATAGAATTCCATGCAACTACCCTGTATTGAGCCCAATAACTTGTTTGACTAAAGCACCTCTTCGTGAAAGGCATCTAGTCTTGATTTGAAGGCTTCAAGAGATGGAGACTCCACCACTTCCTTTGGTAGTTTTGTTCCAATGATTAATCATCCTCCTGGTTAAAAAATTGTTCCTTTTTTCCAATTTGAATTTTTTCTGGCTTTAATTTCCAGCCATTGGTTCTTAGTATGCCTTTCTGTAGTTCAGCGACTCCCACAATTCTGTGATAGTATGAAGCAAGAGCCAAAAAATACCAAGGTCAAGACGGCAGTGGCAACATTAGCAAAAGATACACTAATACCATTGGAATGGATTTTCTTTCCCAAGGATACATCCAACAGAAGGAATTTTGAAGCTTCCTTGGCTACTCTCCGGGCATCCCCACCAGTGACCTGCTTTGCAAGAGCCACAGTGACCTGGCTGGATGACCTAACAGCCCTAGACAAGAACTATCCTGACTTCAGAGAACTGGATCAGACTGCAAAAACAGAGATGGCAGCACCATCTCTTAAGAGCTCACTATGACAACAGGCTGTGCTCTGGCCTGATGAATCAGGAGACTATTTTTTTGGATCTGGTATTGGAACCTCCACTGCATCTTCCAGTGAGAAAGGACATCCTTCACCAACGTCCCATCCTCCATTCAGACCCTGGCAGTATCTAGCTGGCAGCTTGGCTGTTGAGAGGGAAGTGCTAATTGCCCTTGGATTCTGCTGACCTCCAGAAGAACTTTAATGCTAAAGGCCTATTCTTCCATCTGGGAACAGTACAGTTCATATCAAGAAAACAGAAACCCGAAGGACACTGGTATCACAGCTATGCAGGACAGTATGGAAAAGGGACTTCAGCCCAGCACTATATAGCCCATCAGGTGTCAACCATAAGCACTGTTTTGCACCCAGGGTCCTTGGTCTTGTTAGATGACAGTCCTCAAGTTTGAAGATTTCTCAGAGCAGCTAGATTTGCAGTCAGACCAACCTTTCCTAAGTGGGGCCTGCCACTTGTGCTAAAAGCCCGAACTGCCCACCCTTTGCTTCAGTGACAACACTCACACCATTCTACCCATCCATTAAAACCTGCTTTTTGGTCATTCTCATGTCTACTAGCTGAGTCTTGGAGTTAGCCATTCTATCTATCCAGGAACCACGGTGTTTTTCAATGACAAGATGGTTCTAAGGGTGCTAGGATCTCTTACCAAAGGTGAATTTATCATTCCATGCTTCCTAGAGAGCAGTGCTTTCATCATTCTGTCCAAATCCACAACACCCTACTGAAAAGCTGTGAGATAATCTGGACGTAGGCAGAGCACTAAAGATATACCTCAAGCACACCGAATTGATCCATCATTTTATTTGTGTTCTTTGACTCAAAGTGCCAAGGTCTTCAGGTACCCACACTATCCCTGGCAGATAGATTAAATTATGCTTTCTGGAGGCATCAGGCGAACCTGAAGAAAGCAAAGCACACTCTACAAGATCCCTGGGAAAATCATGTGCAGAAAAATCTTGTACTTTGACTGAGGAAGTCGGTAGGGCAGCAATATGGTTGTCCATCAACACATTTATTAAATATTATAAGGTGGACTTTCTGTCCTCTGCAGAGGCCTTCTTTGAAAGGAAAGTAGTGCATGTGGTGATCAAAGAAAACACAAAAACAACAACAAAAACCAAACTTGTGCCATTCATGAATTTACTTAGGAGGCAAGATTTCTCTATTTCAGTCTGTTTCTTTATCTGTCCCTATTTAATGTTTACTGCTTGCAGCTTCCCCTATGAAGGATTAAAGGATTGGAAAATATGCCTTTTAGAGATAGAAGTCACTGCTTAAACTGAAGCTTAATCTGTATATTTTATCAAAGAGAAGGTTAAGGGGTGACTTGATCCCAATCTGTAAGTACGTACATTGGCAACAGAAATTTAATAGAAGGCTCTTCAATCTCGCCAACAGAGGTATAACACGAACCAATGACTAGAAGGTGAAGCTAGACAAACTCAGACTAGAAATAAGGTGCACGTTTTTAACAATGAGGGTGATTAATCATTGGAGCAATTTACCAAGGGTTGTGGTGAATTCTCCATCCCTGGACACTTTTAAATCTAGATTGGATTTTTTTAAGAAGGGATGCTTCAGTTCAAACACAGGTCTTGGACTTGAAGCAGGCATTAATCCTGGGAAGTTCTATGGGTCTGGGGTATGCAGAGGTTTGGCAGGATTCAATTTAAATCAATAGATGTTGGTAAATGTCAATTTCAGCTGACACTGAAAATGATGGGGGGGGGGGGAATCCATCGATAAGTCTGAACAAGAGCAACCTCCCACTCCCACCCCATGCACTTGTAGACATCAGGTGTCACTGATCCTACAGCAGCACAGGAAGCCCTCTGCAGTCCTGCTGTCACAGCCCCACTCATTCACCACCTGAGAGTGCCAGTTCTCTGCTCTGCCTTGCCAGGCCTGCACCCTTCCCCACAACTTGCACCTGCTGGGATGAGGTGTCACTGGCCCTGCAGAGAGCCTTCTGCAGCCCCACTTGTTTGTTCACCAGCCAAGAGTGAGGGGCCATCCCCAGGCAGGAACTGTTTAGCAGCGGGGTGGCCTTCCCCATGGCAGGGGGATCATCCGCCTCCTTGCAGTCCTGCCTGGGGGTCTCTGCTCCATCAGGCCAAGACAACAGCCTCGTTTGCACCTAGTTAGCTTGGGCCCCCTCAGCTATGCAGTTCGCAGGCCAGTTAGTCTATCACACATAACTTACAATTTGTTATTAAGATTATTGTGACTAATCATATTCAAAGACTTTGTACATTGCTTTTGGAATGGCTCTTCTGGAGGGAAGCCGGAGAAGGGGGCATAGCCTGCATGGGCTGTGGTGCAATGCTGCACTGCCGCTGAGTAGCCCAACAGTATTGTTGGAGATGCTGGGCTGCAGAAAGAAAATTATCGGGTAAGAAATTCCTCATTTTCCACAGGGTTAAAGAGCCCTTTAGTACGTGACATTTTCTTTCTATGCAGGTTCTTCTACACCACGATCAAACTTTAGCTGGCTATAAGGATTCATTTTCATGTACTACAAGTTGCTTTGAGACTTTGGAAGGGATTCTGCTGCTATGAGACGTATTCTTTCATACTGCAGGCTCTTGCTGACTCCATCTAACTTCTCTAGTGACCTCAGGATCTACAGAACATAAGGGATTTGCTTTTTTGCACCGAAGGCTGTTTCTTGTTGTGTCAATACCTTTATATTCTTAACTCTTATTTTAATAGAAGTTTAAAAAATAGAGGAAAGAGAATGAGTTTCTCTAAAAAACAAAGTGGCAAAATTACTACTATTGACTTGGTGGTCATTAAGCTGTTGAAAGGCAATATTCTGCAGGTAGCTTTCTTTTGTTATTTGGGTTATAGGATTTTTTGTCCTGAGATATTGGGAATTGGGAATATCTGAAAAATTCCCAGAAAAGATCTGCTGTCTGAAATCTTTTGCTTTGTATTTAAGATTCATTATGAGCAAAACCTTTTTCACTCAGGTAGCTCAGTTGCAGCTTGCTTACTTGTCACTAAACTGGCTTATCTGAAAGGTGCGCTATTGTTGATAATGAATATATCACCTAAGCTATTTTGTATTGTTTTAGGGAGTAATTTTGATCATAACTGTTCGGAAGTTTTGGCCTCGGTAGAAGATTCATTAGACTTTTAAAATTGCATCAGTAGATCAAGAAAACACAAAATCTGAGATGGAAACTTAGGAAATATTATATAGGAAATTAAATATTCACAAATTTTAAGTAGAAACGTATGAAGTCATGAGTCCTTAAAGAAGCATCTGTTTCTATTTTTTCACCCTGAGTTCTGGGAAAACGTCTGGATTTTAATTTTTTACATCTAGAGCAGATTGAATCAGCCATTCAAATTTCTCAATTTGCTTGTAATTTTAGGCAGACGACTATTGAAAATGAGAAAGTTGAAAAATTACCTGATGATTGTTAAATTCTTTTGCTGTCAAAGGGACTAGAATAGAGTTGTGTGAAACTTTTTTTAAGAGAGTCCCCTGCGGTTTATAGAAAAATGAATCCACATACTTATCTAGTCAATCAAGGGATTAATTATACTTGGGTGCTGATGTAGCAATACATTATCCAGCTTAATTAAGAGTTGTTTATTACTATCTAAATTTTTTTTTAAAAGAGCTGGAATGATAGTGTTTAGATTCTGATGTGCTTTTCTCATTTAATTTTAATCAATTGCTTAAGAGAACCTCATTGCATGAGAACAATAATACAATGTAGTTGTGTATAATTGATAATGAGGTTTACATTAAGATTTATTTTACGACCTTGATCTTTTTTACACATTCACAAGCTGAGGACAGAGGTTGTTCTTGTGACCTTATTCAGAACCTTGCAGGGTGAGGCCCTGACTCGGCTGGTCCGTAGGAACTATCGCAATATATATGTTAAATAATAATTCTTCTTAACCTGGTGTTTTCTTTTTCCTGACTTAACAGTGACAAGGCCACATATGCATGGCTAAGCAGTATAATTAAAACAAATGCCTGTCATACCCATTCGGGCTTCCACTCTAAATAGTTTTAGCCACTCCACTTCATGGTCCTTCTCCATCTGCATCATAACTGGATTAGGGTTTTTTTGCAAGTGTGCTATAGCAGTGGGCTTTTTCATCAGTACAGTACTACGTTATTATTTTACAAGTGAAAGTGGATTGACTAAGCCCTGGTCTACACTGGGGTGGGGGTGGGGGGATCGATCTAAGTTACGCAACTTCAGCTACGTCAACAATGTAGCTGAAGTCGACGTACTTAGATCGACTTACTGTGGGGTCTTCACTGCGGTGAGTCGACTGCTGCCGTCGACTCTGCCTGCGCCTCTCGCAGCGCTGGAGTACAGGAGTCGACGGGAGAGGGCTCGGGGGTCGATTTATTGCATCGAGACTAGACGCGATAAATCGATCGCTGCCTGCCGGTCCGGCGGGTAGTGTAGACATACCCTAAGAGTCCAGTTCTGTTAGCATCATTACCATCACACAATGGCAAATCCAATACATGAGACCTCTGTCTGCTAATCCTGTTTTGGATTGAAGTTAAGATGTGAGCCCTGATCTACAAGTCATAAATGCCCTGATCTACAAGTCATAAATGCCCTGATTCAACAAGGTAGATGGACATGGCCCTTTATGGCTCTGATTCAGCAAGGTACTTAGAATGTGAGTAGTCCCATTAAACTCAATGCAAATATTCTTGTGCTTAAGTTAAGCACGTGCTAGGCACCTTGATGGATCACAGACTTAATGGGCTGTGTCTAAGCTCCCTCAAAGACTGCCTATCCAATCACAATTTTCCAAAACAGATATGGTTCCCCAAGTGTATGCAGCTGGCCCAGACTCAGACTCTTGCCTGCAGTGGGTAGAGCATTTTCAGTGGTAAGCTTCTTACTTAGAAGGCTTTTCTCTGCCACAGCTTGTTCAGATCCAAATCCAAGAACCACCTTTTTACATCAACCCACAACTAGAGTTGGTGAAAGATAAAGAGAAAACAAACACATGTACATATTAGGGGCGGGGGGTATGAAAATATTGCCAGTTAGGGAACACTCACCCTGCCAACTTTAATTATTGCCTAGGTAGCATCGGGGTGGAAAAGCTCAATATGGCTCATTCCTCCAGATCCTTATGTCTTCAATCTAATTGTAGGCATTTCTCCATTCATAGATCTCCTGCTCTGTTCCTAGCTTACTTGGCATGCTAACTCCTGGATCAGCTTCAGTTCCTTTTTGTTGAAGGAAATGAACCATCAGGGAGACTATGAACCTTATTTACTTTGACTTGAAAAACTTCAACTACAGCCTTGTGTATTTACATAAGGCAAAGATTGTTGTTCTATTTTCTCTTTCAACATTCTTCCATTGAACACTTAATAAGTACAGCTTAGTTCAGGACTGACTTGTACTCTCCCTCTCTCCTCTTTATTCGTAAGTGACAGTGGGAGAAAAAAAGTAGAGCAATACTTAAACTCCCATCAAAACAAAAGCAACACTGTTGTGACCTTAACAAAGGTTTTGTTCTAGTAATGTTTTGTTTTATTGCACTGCTGCATAGCAAAGCCAATAAATATCAACAGTGAAAGCCACTGGTTCTGTGTGGAGAATCATTCCTATAATTCTTCTATTTACCCTCATCATGGTTTGATTAATAGATATGGGCAGGAATAGTGAATTTAATTTTGCTACCTGGCACACAATATTCTGTATGTGTCTCACGACCGCATTTTTCAAGCCCCAGAGAGAAAAACTCTCCCTGGGGAATTTGCATCTTCTGTTGCAATCCAGAACTTTGAGATAATATATCTCAAATTTTAAAATAACCACTTGACTGCCTTTTTCCTTTTGTTACCTCATGGCACTTTACATTAGGTTCTTGGGCCAAAGGACTTTACCATTAAAAATATAAATGGCCTCCTCCCTTTTTTAAACTGGCTAGTAATGCCACAAACTTCTGACACACAGCAAGTATTGCCTACAAAAACACCTGTTGCTACAGAGTATTCATGTCAGACATTTTTATGCCAGATGCTATTTTGTGCTGGAATCCAACACTTTTGGCTATTGTGCTACCTTCCAACCATTTGGTGTTCCTTCCGCCCCGCCCCACCCCCCCTTTAGAAGCTGAGAATGTTTCTAGTATATTTTTCTCTCAATAGTATAAATAAAAAGTGATCAGTACCTAGGATCACTGAACTAATGGGTACAATCACGGCAGAAAGAGAAAACAGCAGGTTCATTGCTACGTCAGATGAAACACATGGAACCAGATTAAGAGTTGAGAAAATGATTTACAAAGACAAGTGTGACAAAATTAAAAAAGGATAGCACATGATGTGAAGAAGAAGGCTTTCAGTGGGCCCCATTGACTTGGGTGGACTAGATTGCAGGATTCGGTCCTTGGAAGTTTTTACAAAAAAACAAGATAAACATTTTAGGAGGGGGATTGACTTGTAAATTTTGAGAGGGGGTGGGGTGAGGAAATCTTGACAGAAGAGGTAGATAGTACTAGGAAACTCAACAACTTTATTTCTGTGCCGAGTGGAAAAACATTCAGTTATTCTATCTCTATTCAGAAAATGTAACAGTTATAGCAATAAAAAAAATAATAGAAAAAATAGCAGCTGAGGGGAGAGAAGGATGAAGGACAGGGACTTAGGGGTAGCAAATGGAATTAAACACCCAATAGCAGAAGTCTGACTCAGCAGCATGATGAAACAAATTCATCGTTGAAAAGGAGGAAAAGCAGGTTTTTATTCCCTACAGAAGAAAACAGCCTTTTTGCTTGATGGGAAAAGACTTTAAGGACCCCTCCAATGTACCTTTATTCTCTGTCTCACATTAACTGGACAGATGAAAATTCTTGAAGACTGTGCTTTTTACAAGTCCACCAATCATTTCACATCAAACTGAGAATCAAATGATTTCTGGAATGAGCATGTATTAAGCTAACTGATCCTCTGATTGATTACAGTGGCAATTAACTCCTCTTCCAAATAACAGATCCACTTGCAGCTGCTATCTGGGAACATTTAATTTTGTACATGGTAGGGCTGTGAGAGACATGAAGGTTCATTACAGGAATAGAAACCTGCAGGACTGTGTGCAGAGATTAGACACAAATCAAGATGTGCAAATTCTCTCTGAGGTTTGAGGCTGATGGCTTTTAACCTCTCATGAGGAATTCCTCCATAAACTGGCTCCTTCCTTCAAGGGAGACCCCTCCCTCCTTACCTTAGATGTCTCCTGAGGGAAGGAATTATCCCAAAGCTTGATGGGGAAGGGGGAATGCAGGAGAGTCACTGGATTCCCACCAAAGTTTCACAAACTTCTGGAAACACTGGTTGCAGTTCATAGACGCATCATACTTAAGGTTCAACAGAGCAGACTTGAAGTTCATTATGAATATTTTGCACAGCTTTACCGAAGACTGCCTTCAGCTGCACAGTCACCTTTCTGCCACAGAGTATGTCTATGAATGCCTTTCCCCAGGAAATGAAAAGCTAACCTGTTTTATATAAACCACATTTCCTAGACTTTTGCAAACTTAACACCATTAATTTGGGCTTGAATGGGGACTAGGAGTGGCTGGCTCACTACAAAAGCAACCTTCCCTCTCTTGGTATTGACATCTCCTCATCAATTACTGGGAGTAGACCACATCCACCTTGACTGAATTGGCCTTGTCAACATTGGTTCTCCACTTGTAAGGTAACTCCTTTCTCTTCAGGTGCCAGTATATTTAGGCCTGTATCTGTAATTTTCACGCCATGCATCTGAAGAAGTGGGTTTTTTACCCACAAAAGCTTATGCCCAAATAAATCTGTTAGTCTTTAAGGTGCCACTGGACTCCTTGTTGTTTTTGTGGATACAGGTCTGTCGCATCTTACGCGCATTTAACATGCGCGATTTCAGCTTTACGCGCTCGGCAAAACCAAAACAAAAAACAAAAAAAAAAAAGAGAAAAATAATTTTAATACTGTACCTGTAGTGCGGGCGATTCCGCCCACTGTTACACTCAATGTAATTTTGACTATACGTGATTTTCGCTTTACATGCTGACTGCGGAACGTAACCCCAGCGGAAGATGCGACAGACCTGTATAGACTAACGCCTCTGACACTATTTCCTAGACTGACGATTATTTTATCCCTCTCACAGAAAAGGGATCCCAGTTGTTGAGTGGCAACTGTGAATGTTTAATCTCTGTCCTATAGTTTTCAAGTTGGTCTAGCAAGTACATGGTAGCCTATGTTAATTTGAAGAAGGAAACAACTAAAGTAATGTAATATGTTGTAAAGCAACTATGTGAGCCACAAGCCATTGTGCATAGTTTTCTAAAGAAATATCTTTTCTGCAAATTAAACTTTGTTGTCTTAATAAATACATGATGCAGAGATGAATGATCACTGCTGTCAAATCAAATTGTTAGCAGATTCTCCTTGGAAAAGAGCAGTATCCACTGAGGATATGCTTTAAAAGCAAACAGCAAATGACAATGCATCTTACTCTATTTGTTCCCCCATAAGAATATATCATTAGTGTGTTTGCAAGAAATAATATACACAGCCCCAAAAGCCTGTCTTTGGGACTATTATGAAAAGTACTTAATATATCACACATAATTAGATTCCCTATGCTGCATGCATTAATCCAAAGCAAGGATTACTGCTAAAATAAAAATTACAGACCTTGTGTAACTCAACGGGCGTTGGTGACATGATTTCTTTCATTTCTTGTTTAATTTTTCTCAAAACCACAGACTTTCTCCCCACGTCTGATGGCAGCGTGTTACTCCGGGCAGCCTGGCTGTAATGTGGCCTCACATTGCTTCTTTCCTGGAAACTGGCTTGTCTTCCCAGTTGGCTGCGAGGCTGTGGATTTTCATGATTCAAGCTCATTGTACTTCCTGACATAATTGTTGCCTACAGCATTAACAAACAGTTTTTTTTTTTTAAATTATAAGTTGGATTAAAGAAAGGGTTACTTCATAACACTAGGCACAATTCTCTAATCTCTTGTCAAAACAAAACCACTTCAGGGCACAGTAAAAGGCAGGAGGATAGACATACAAACTGGTTGTAAATCACTAAAAAAAGCCCAACCGTGAGCAAAAGGTTTTCAGATGACATTTTAAACCAAAATGCCAAAGAAAGCATTAAAACTGCTATTTTTATGAAGCCAAACGCCCTGAACAGTACAACTGTTTACTTACACTTAGGATATTTTTAAATGAAATGACAGCCAAATTCTGGAACATTAGCTTTCCCTAGAACTTGAACAAAAGAAGGCATTTATTATAGTGGCATATGCCGATTTCAAGGAAAAATACTTGAACCAGCGAAATGTGAAGGCAACCCTAGAACCAGCACTGCCTTTGATGGTGACTAGACACTGCCACAGAACAGCAGATCATTTAGAGTAGCTGCTTGAGAAGAACCCAAATATAATAATGATGCTGTAGCAGTAACTTTCTGAAGTACCACCGGCATGTGAAGAGATACAAAGCTCTGTCTCTTGCATCAATTTCATTCTCCCAGGAACAGGACCCTTCTCATTGGTAATATTGCTGTGGATGCAAAGGGTGAAAACCTGGATCCACTGAAGTCAAAGGCAAAACTCCCACTTCATCCCCAGGGTAGAATAGCTTAATGCCGACAAATATCAATATAGAGGAGGAATTGTTTCCTCTGTTTTGTGGAATGTAAAAATCTAATCAGATGCCCTTAAACATTCAGTTTTACTTTCTGCAAGCACTGGGGGTAAAGGTTGTAACCACTGCCAGGGCAGGGATTTTGATGAGGAAGGGAGTCTCCTCTTAGATTAGGGAAGAAGCAGCAGAAAGGTCACAACTCAAGGGGACAGAGGATGCAGACAGCCCTTCCCAAATATGGGAATGGAGAAGAAAATCAGATACATTTTTGATTAGAACAACTGGTTCTGGTGATGGATTCGGTACTGCCCATGTTCCCGTCAGCACCAGCACTGCCTTAATTATGTGACAGTACTATGGTTGTAACAGCTTCCCAACACGTTAAGTGTGACTTATGATGCTCCCTTGTGAAACAGCAGCTGCAAGAGGACTTGATAAAATGTATTTCACCTTGCTGTTTGGCTGAAGACCTTGAAATGAGCAATGAGAAGGGAGTCCTAATGAAGGAAGTAGGGATGATACTTTAAAAACAGACACAGCCCATTTTAGCCTTCTGATGCAAAAAGACATCTTGTCATCCATTGGGAATACTACTTCTATAATCTTATGTGGACAGATGTCTGTTCAGAATTGTGCTGGCCATACAATTACATATAGTGATAGCAGTAAAGCACTCAAACCCATAAATTGATGGTAAAAACTGTAAGAATGTCAATTGGTTGAAATATCCATTTTCGTTATCTATTTCCATACCCTTTTACTGTGCTCTGAATAATGAAAATCACAAGAGAACCCCGTGGTACCATGCCATAGATAACCACAGAATTAAACTAAACCGACATTAACTTTTCTCTTAATTTCTCTGTCTTGCAATTACAAGTATTTCAGAATCACATTAAAGTAACCGTACATGCAATACAGAAGCCATAAATCTGAGCATGTACAATCATTTAGAACTGCAAAAGTTTCACCTAGTTATGCCATTCACATTCCTTGTGGTTGCTAAGAGACTTCATATGACATAAAAATGAAAATGAGATTTTGCCAGTTTTGGAGCTCAGGAAATTGAAAAGAACATAAAAGAACATATTTTTAGGATTTTCCATTTGACAGTTTTAAAACTGTCAGTATTTTTAATAGTTCTGATTAAAGAACTTACAGAAAATGTATTAAAAATGCACAGTTATTGTTTCCTCTTACCTCCCCCAAAATCATCTGATACAAAGTTATAATGGAGTTCAGGTTTGCAAATAACTTCAGGATGCAATGTGAAAATTTACTGTATACCACAACTTTTCTTTACTGTGAACATTTCTTGTGCTGTTTTTGTTCACAAGTTGACAGATTCCTGTTAAAAACATTTTAGATGTTTTTCTTTTATGTTCATCTTAATCAAAGTAGGTTACAGACCAGAGGCAAATTATAACATGCCAAGAAAAACTTCAGAAAGCGGCTCTAAGGAGTGGGATGCACCGCTGCTGGAAAATTCTGGCCACTTAAAAATTCTGCACAAAATGCTGCATGTGTTAGCAGAGCGCACAGCAGAAGCTACAAGACAGGAAGCTTTTGGGTGATCATGTTTATCTACTTTCAACTGCATAATATAACAGAAAATAGCTTTATTTGGGGCAGGGGAGGCAGCTGCACAAGCAAAAATATAAACATAAAGGGTAGGTACCAAGAGAGTCATGTTTCTCAAATACAGACGCCTGTCAGCCTTGTCCTGTGGAAAGGGGTTAAAGCTTTTAAATGAATTTGTGTGATTAATGCAAATAAAGAAAAAAGAAGAAGAGAACAGAAAATGAATATAAGACAAAGAAAAATGTTATATCTCTATTAGAAAGATTGCACTACCTCGAGTTCCCTCAGAATTCCTGACTGGCCACAGGTCTCTAAATCCTCCAGTGCCTGAGACCAGAAGTTTTCCTCCTGGTCAGTTTCACTGTTGTCGTGGGCACCTGAAAAGCTGGGTTCACAAAGAGAAGTTCAGTCAAATGTACAAACAACCCACAGGCTTCACTTTGCAGTGCATTAGTCAGACAAGTGTCTTGTCACACACAGCAGCTACACAACAGAATGTCAGTGTTATGCTGAGAGATACCGGTGACTGCTTGGATCACAAACCTCTGAGATTGGATGTTAATGCACCTTTCAATGAACATAATTGTCAGGAAAAGTTAAACAGAAACCCCCTTACAGACATCTACTCTGCTTTGTGGACCTGATCTGTGAGACTTGGTGTTTTCAAGCCCACGCCTGAGCGTCCACACTGCATTGTAAACCTGGACTTACAATTGCTAGAACCAGATCTCACAGCTGTACTAATGCATCCCTACTGCGCTACCCAGACCTTCAGACTTGGGTCTGTGGCTTGTGCTACGTCAACATTGCAAAATGACAGAGCTTAGACATGAGTCACAGTGGGACTCGGGTTCTGACCCACCCTCTTAACAGGGTCCCAGGACCGGGGTCTTAAGTGCTTGCTGACCTGAGCAGACTGATTTCTGTGTGGACAGAAGGGGAGCTTGGGCTCAAATATAAGTCAGAGCTCAGGCTTAGTGTGCAGTGTAGACACACCCTACAAGAGAAGGGGGGACACACAAAAGAGAGAGAGCAGCAGAGGCAAAAAGCAAGGAAGCCAAGTAGGAGCCTGTCAGCACATTGTGACCCTGGAAAAAGCTAGAGAGAACTTTTGAGTCTGGTGTTGGGTAAAGAGGCTTGGGGCTGTCAGTTAAGAAACTGCTCCTTTTATTCTTGGTTCCTCCTATGTTCAGACAAACAGGACTTCGTGCATTCCTTGAAAATAAACAAGATGACTGCCCCAGAAAGAATACTAGACTCCATCCATTTCTACTTCCAACTGGAACATCCCCAGGGCGCTGAACGCTGACTAGCTGTTTAGATTAAAAAGGGGAAGCATTACAATAAGAACGGGAGAGTAGGTAGGATACAAAAAGTAGGTGATAGCCAGTCTCCCATACATGGGCAATTACTAGCAGCTGACTGCAGAAGAGGTGGATTTTGAGCAGTGTTTTATAAGGGGAATGAGAAGTAGATTCTAAGAACAATCGAATGTAAATTTCCTTCTGTAATAATTGCGACATCTTAATGAAAGTTAGTGAACCAGGCATCATTACAGTTCATAGCTGATCAGTGCAATGAAATATTTGTAATTAGGCTTTTCCACCCACACATTTCCCTTGTGGTATGCAAAGAGGGCCCTCCAGTCTGCAAATAATGTCTTGCAAACTTATCTAGTCCAAGAAGAAATCCTGACACTTTCAGCTGTCTCCTTCATTCTATGCTACATTTATCATAATCAATTTAACCCCAGCCATGCCTCCATCAGAGCAACTGCTGCAATTGCAGTATGCAAACCACAGCCTGCAGGGTATAGATTCTCTTTCAGGACTTGAATGCTATTTCACAGACTTAGGGCTTGATCCAGCAAAGTGCTTCAGCCTGTGCTTAAGCCCCAATGAAGTCTATTCCCAGGACCATTCTTATTGTTAAGGATTTATGCTTTGTTTCAGAAAAGTGCTGAAGTCTTGTTACCAACTTCCTCCTGCAAGATTTTGCTAACAGTGACACGTAGGAGAGTGGGCCAGTAAGAGAGTTTTGATAAAAACAACCAATTTACTGCAGAAACAAAATACAGAGTGACACCAGCATAGCATTTTAAAGGGCTAGCAGTAGGCTGGATGGACAAGAAGCTCGGAAGAAGTGTGCATGTGCACACACACACAGGAAGCACCATTATGGTGGTATTTCTGTGCTTCCTTGATAAATAGCATATTGCCAAACTAGTGTTATTAGGACTCCATTAACATAATAGCGTTTAATGCCACAAACATTATAGCTTGAAATGCTTCACAGATGTGGCATCTTTGCTTCAAGGATGCTTTCTTACAACCACCATCAGGTAGGCAGATTGTGGTTGGCCATTTCAAGCAAATGTGTCTCCTTTCACAATGTCTTTCCATAGAGTGCCAGTGTCTATTCTAAGATATTGTTCAGCACTGGTGAGGATATCTGCTCAAATACAGATGCAGTTACTCCCAGGTAACACCGAAAGGCCTTTTCAAATGCTGTTTCAGAAAAGTCTTTGAGCTTAAAAATAGGGTTACCATCCGTCTGGGTTTCCCCGGACATGTCCGGCTTTTTCAGTGTTAAATGGCCGTCCGGGGGGGATTTCTAATCAAGTAGAAATGTCCGGAATTTCCCCCTTCCCCTCGTGCGGCGTGGCTAATTGGACGCCTGGCCTGATTGAAAGCCGCTCGCAGCCACTAGGGCCTCTAGCAGTCAGAGTCCCTCTCCCTCCTCCCCCACAGAGCAGAGGGGCTGTGTTTGATTCCACGTGGAGCCTGCATTTCTCCCTCTGCCGGGTGAGCGGGAGGAGCAGGGCAGGCGGTGGGGTGTGTGTGTGTGTAGAGGCTGCAGGGGCGGGGGGGTGCAGAGGCTGCAGGGCAAGTGGGGAGCAGGGGGCACAGAGGCTGCAGGGGCTGGGGGGTGCAGAGGCTGCAGGGCGAGTGGGGAGCAGGGGGCACAGAGGCTGCAGGGTGAGGAGGAGCAGGGCAGGCAAGGGCATAGGGGCTGCGGGGCGAGTGGGGAGCAGGGAAGCACTTAGCAACCCCCAACCAAGATCAGAGCGGGAGGGAGGAGGCGGAATGCGGGGTGCTCAGGGGAGGGGGCAGAGTTGGGGCAGGGACTTTGGGGAAGGGGTTGGAATGGGGGCGGAGAAGGGGTGGGGTTGGGGCGGGGCCAGGGGTGGGGAAGGGGCGGAGTTGGGGCGGGGGCAGGACCGGGGCCCCGTGGAGTGTCCTCTTTTTTAAATGTTTGAATATGGTAACCCTACTAAAAATTGGCTTTTTCTACCATTCTGAGTACTTGCGTTTAATTACCAGCACTGATTTCAAACAGCCAAATATATCCAATATAGTATCTTACTAATACAATATATGTAATCCATATCTAACCCAGCATTTTACTAGTGCAGTGAGTCCTGACCTTTTTTGACTTCAGCCTCCATTAGGGTGACCAGATAGCAATTGTGAAAAATCGGGACGGGGTGGGGGGTAATAGGAGCCTATATAAGAAAAAACCCCAAATATCGGGACTGTCCCTGTAAAATTGGGACATCTGGTCACCCTAGTCCCCATTGCATAGATCAGTGTCTGAACTGAGACTGTTGGGTCTCAGTGCCATTCCCTGCCTGGAGCATTTGCTGTGTTTTGCCTGTTTTCTCCCCATTACTCTCTCTACTGTCACTTTTTGTCTTTGCTTTCTCTTATTCTGCTTTTTATTTTAATCATTTCTCTCCTTTTTTCTGGTTTCACTCGCTATTGTTCAGTCTGGGGTTTGCTCTTTTCCCTTCCCCTTCCACCATCTCTTCCCTCTAGTTCTTACCCTCTCTCTTGCCATTCTCCCTTAGCTACCTCCCTGGTCTTTCCGCTGTAGTTTACTCTGAATGGTTTCCTTGACTTGCCCCTAATGCTCCCACTTCTTTCAGTTGCCACATGTTCTCTCTCCTCTCTGCAGCTGCACTACACAACACAAAGCAGGCAGAAAAAAGTATTTTTGTGTTACTCAGGGGAGGGACAAAGAACTTAGCTGGAGGCAGTGGCAGAAAGGGGCTAGAGCCCTATCCTTTCTTCTGATTGGCTGGAAGGATGGGCAAGTCCCTCAGAAGAATCTGGAGCTCCATTAGGAATCCCATCAGTAGTGGTATAGTCCATCTTCTAGATACTGTCTTCAGATAATCTTTATTTTTATTTGTGCTGCATGTCTCAGAGGATTTTCACATTGGTAAGTAGGAAATAGCTTTTGTATGAAGTATATTTCTATTGATTTTGCTTTTAAAGGACAGCTGGAAAATATGATGTTTATTTTCAACAAATTATATGATATTTTTTATTACCCTGATTCCTTGTTGATATCTGATGAAATTTTTTAGCCTGGTATTTAACTGGTCCCCAAACAGTAAATTTATCAAACCCACGATTATATCTGGTCCAAGAAACAAAGGATGAGTTTGAACGGAGGCTAAATGTGCTTCTTTTGGTAAAACAAAGCTATTAATTTAAAAACAATTGGGAGCATATAGCAAGGACGGATGGATTCCTTTACTAAATTTTTTACACTTGTAATCTCAGTAGTCAGTGTCCAAGAAGTCTGGTTTTCTGTTTGCTCACACATCACAGTAGAGTCAATGTCTTGCTTTTTCACTTTTTCAGCGCACTAATATGGAATTAACTGTCTGTGAAGAATTAAAATCCCTTCACCAACAGGACTGGATGTTTTACTACCTGGCTGGTAGAAGGGTGAAGAAAGGTATTTCCATAGTTTAATGCCATTTTTCACGTCTGGAACAGCTTCAGTTAGAATGGATGAAATCTAACTATTAACAATTCCAAGTCCTATTAGAAACCAATTCAACACCTTCAGTCATTTGAGTCTCGGTATGTAGAATATTAAGGCCCAGATTCTCAATCAGTCAATGAAACTGAGGAAATCAATAGGAGTGAGATGCCTAAATATCTTCAAGGATCTGGGCCTAAATCTCCACATCTACTAGAGTACTCTTGTTGCATCCTTCTGGTTAAGTATCAAGAGGCAACCTCAATCCACCTACCAATGGAAGACTTGGATACTTTCATCATAAGGTGTTTGAGATGGAAGGAAATCAATAAGAATGAAGTTTTATTGGGTTAATCAGCTCTATTTAAGATATGGATTAACTGCTCTCCTCACATCTGGCTTTTTTTGGCTGGATAAAACAAAGGAATAATGATCTCCTAAAAGTTATGAAAGGAGGAATTAATCTTGGTTATGAATGGTTCCAGAGCATTGAGCACTACTTTGTCCTCATGGAAGATACAGTATGGCTCATATCTTCCAAGAGCAGAGATTTTTATGGAGAGGATTAGATGCCATCAGTTTGAATGGATGGGTCATGAGATGTGATGGTTGTAGGGCCTTGCCCCAAATCTAGGCCTTGCAGTAAGAAATCTAGAAGAGCTGGCATGCCTGTTTTCCTGGGCTTGTTCTATTTCTCTTGAACCAACAGGAGGAGTTTGTCCAAACCCTTGCTCGGTCCAGGAAGGTAAAAGGCCTGCATGAGGCTATGAGAATCTCTATTACTTTGGATGAGTATCCTTTCTTGTTTAGGCCTTGCCACTCAGGATGTTAGGCTCAGGTAGTCTGCATTGGGATGAGAAGTGTGCTCTGGAAAATCCTGTCACCTAGGTAGAAGCAGCTAAGACCTCTGCAACAGTTCCACTAAGACTGAGGGTTATGGCCTTTGGAGTGATAAGCATTTCTGTTCTTTCCTCCTTTTGTATTCACACTTCCTAGTAGCTGAAGATGGAGGAAAGCCTAGAGTTGCTAATTCATCTGCTCCCAGTGATTCTTGGTTCTCTTTCCTTGTGAAGAGAAGGCTTCACATTTCAGCTGGATGTGTGTAGGTCCACCTGAAGCTGGCCTAGCTCACTGGATATTAGCTGGATTACTACTGGGTTCACGGACCATTCCAAAAATGGTTTATCTAATGGTTTAGCTAGTTTGCTTTTATGCTCAGTGTGGACTTCCCTGGTGGAGACTACCAGGAAAGAATCTGCATCGCACTACTGTTTAGACTTGAGCTTCTTGTGTGTCCTTGCTGTGTTATTTGTTGTATTGAACCAAGCCATGCTCATTCCTCAAATAATCCTGGAAGTCCCAAAGAACCAGCGTTCTTGCTCTCATCTCTAGGGAGTTGATGCTGTGTCACCTTTCTGACCTTGACCACATTTCCTGTGTACTGTTTTGCCCAGGTGTGCAACCCAAGCTGAAGGGTTGATATTTGTGGTCAGGACTTGGAGTCTAGATTATAAAGGGAGAATCCTACTGTTATGTGAGTACCATGCCTTCTCCAACTGAGGGACTGAA
Source organism: Trachemys scripta elegans (assembly GCF_013100865.1). Lineage (NCBI taxonomy): Eukaryota > Metazoa > Chordata > Testudines > Emydidae > Trachemys > Trachemys scripta. The sequence goes on from NC_048298.1 coordinate 61,673,777, forward strand.
CCTCTTTGGATAGTATGTTGCCCTTCTGTTATATCTCCTGTGTGGAATGGTTCCAGCGTGCCTGGAACTTTCATACCCCGTGAACTATGTAATCTCTATGTATGAGACAAGAAGACCTAGGTGTTGCAGGTAAAGATGGATGGATAATGCTCTGTTCTGTGACACCATAGAGACCAGTGTCTGGATCTTGTTAAACTTTTCCTGAATTGAGAAGACTCTAGCTTTCCTTGTGTCCTTCTCAAGTCCTAGGAGAAAAAATCCTTTGAGGAGAGATAAGGGAATGCTTCTTTAATGAACCTATGTGCCTGAAGTACAGAAAGTGTCTTCTGGACAACTTTCTGCAACGTCCCTGGGAAAGCGTTCTGTATGTCATTTAAGAATGGGCATTATTGAGTCCTTAGATTAAACCCCAGGAATGAAGGAGCTGATAGAACTTCTTGTTTCTTTTCCTGTTTTCGGCTTTTTTGGTTGCCTCCTGGAGGGGGAGGGTGGCTTCTTTTCTACCATCTGAAGCCTACCACGGGAAAAGCACCTCAAGGATTTTTTTTCTTTGACATTAACACCTAATGCTATGTCTTTTATGCACAGAAACTCACGTTACTTACAAGCCTTGCTTTCAGCTTCGTAGCCTTTCATTAATGTCACTGATCTATCCTTATAAATCTCATGCAGCATGAAGTGGCATCTTAGAAAGGAGAAGCTGAAAAGCTGGGTTATTAAAGGTATTTTCATTCAAGAAGATCTGTGCTCATTTTTTAAAGAAAAATCACTGCAATTTTGCTGCAGTTGTAAATCTCACATTACAACTTAGCATGTGACTTACCCACTTGCTGTTGGTCTGTCCCATTCATCATCACTCAGTCCTGTGTCATGAAATGGGTGGTTTCGTGGTCTACTGGGAGGGGACAAATTGTCTCTTTGCTTAGGACTCCTCCATTCATATGCATTGAAGTTGTATCCTGAAGCCTGATAGGTGGGACCTAAAAAATTAATCATATACTTTGGACTTTATAGATGTTCAAATAACTGAAAATGCATATATTTAATAGGCAGATGTTCAAAAACTTGTACCCATAATTTGTGGGCACACAACTGCCGGTAATTTTTTGTGGGTACAATTAGATACTTAGATGTCTAAGTTGTACTCACAATTAATTGTGAGCAAAAAGAGAGGTCCCTTAAAACCAGCTGAAACCAGATGTTAAATATCCGCAATACAAATGAAGCTGATTGTCCTAGATTGTGTCTCTGCCCCCTGCCCCCCTCTCTCCCACTCCAGGGCTGTTCATCTAGTATCTTTGATAAGTATCACATTTTCTTGACTTTTCAAGAAAAACAGGAAAAAAGAGGCAATGGAGTTTAAATGTAAAAAAGTGAAAAGTCAACAGCAGCGCTGCCTGAAGCAAACTAAGATTATATTGTTTTTCGGTTTTACATGTTTCCTATTTTAAGGTATCCTTAAAAGCACTTTAAATTAACCAGATCCAAGTGATAGTCAAAGTGGCAGCCCTTATGCATTCAGCTCCAGTTCACACAGAGACTTGGCCAGCAGCCATATCTCCTTGTGCTGTGATCCTGTCATATCTGAAAATGTAAACTGGATTGGATGGACTTGGTACTTGGATGGGAGCCCCCCAAAAGAATACCTACTTGCTATATGAAGCGGTATTAGGGATTCAATAGCTGACACTCTTCTCCGTCAGTACTGGACCAATGTTCCAGCATATCATTACAGGGCATTGTGCTGTTAAAGGAGTTACAGTCCTTATACAATGTGATCTCATGGTAGTTTTGATACAAGTAGAGGGGCTAACCTCATTGTCCTGGCCAAATTCTATCTCAGGTTAATTACATTCTGCCTATCTAAATTTCCCCCCAGTTTCCACCATTTAAAATTCCCCTGCATTTGGAATAAGGTATTCATTACTTCCTGTCCTTAGGTGATATCTGTACTGTTGTGCCTCATTAAACTATTGTTCCATTTCATTGGTGGAGGAAGTGTTCCCTGTATACAGTCTGTGACCTAGTTGAAGACTGGAAAGTGCTTTTGAATCTTCTGGGAGGAAACACCCTATAAAAATGTCTGATCATTCTAACAATAACTTGACTTATTGAAGGGGGAAAAATAGATTGGATCTGAACCTCAGGATTAACCATACTTTTTTGTAAGTTTTCTAGCAAAGGACCATTAACTTCCAGGTGGGAAGTCAACAGCAATAAGCAGAACTGACCTGCCCCAGTTAAAGATCTTATTCTAAGAATGGCACCTCTACCCAAAAATGTTCTGTCCTAAAAGGCTAGAATGCTACCAGCTGGGCCTTATTGACAGCTATTGTCTCTGTTGATGGCTGGGCTGAGCATTCTTCGTAATCCTGCAGGTTAGCACTATTTTAGGTTCAGGAACTATTTACAGTTACAATATTTCATTATTTTGGTCTGACAGAAGCAGAAATATGAGCGGTGTGTTTGTAAGAAGCCATGTGTGTGATGCATGTGCAGTTTACTGTCAAACTAAATTACAGCTGCATGGTGAACATTCTGCTCTCCATAAGGGAAATGAAATGGCAGCAGTACAGTGCATTCTGGCACACTGTCAAACTAACCTGCTTGTTTCCCTGGACTGAAATAGAACAGCATAAAATCTTGCTGCTTATAGTACAACCTGTCATGCCTCTGAACATGATTTTAACCTCACAGCTCAATTGGATAGAAAATCTAGTCAAAATAAATATCTAAGCAGGTTCAGTTAAATTTTTAAATTAGATCATTAAGGATTCAATTTAAAACAACAAAACCAGAGCCATTCAGATTTAAAGCTGCGGTTGCATTTTAGGAATATTTCTGCTTTGCATTAATAAAGCACCTTCCAGCTCAGAAGCTCAAAGTACTTTACAAACAATGAATTTAACCTCACAATACCGTTAAGAGGTAGATCAGTATTACAATCCCCATTAAACATATATGGGAAATCAAGACATAAAAAGGTGAAGTGTCTTGGTGGTCAAGTGATTTATCAAAGATCACATAAGAAATTTATGGTAGAGTTAAGAATAGAACCCAGCCTTTCTGAGGGTATGTCTACACTGCAATTAGACACCCACGGCTGATCTGTGCCAACTGACTCGGGCTCACAGGGCTCAGGCTAAGGGGCTGTTTAATTGTGGTGTAGATGTTTGCTCGGGCTGCAGCTTGAGCTCTGGGACCCTCCCACTTCACAGGGTCTCCGAGCCCGAACATCTACACTGCAATTAAACAGCCCCTTAGCCCGAGCCAGCTGGGTCGGGCCAGCTACAGGTGTCTAATTGCAGTGTAGACATAACCTAAGTGCCAAGTGTGTGATTTAACCATTAGACCAACCTTCTTAAATCTAGCGTAATATGCTCAGAATTGGCAGGGATCTCTGAACAGTGCATGATGTTACAGTAAACACTCTGGCACCAATTCTCCACTGCATCTGAGCTCGGTGGGGACACAGCGGAGACTGGTGGCACAGGGAACACACTGCGCTCTGAGTGCATGTTAGGGCTACACAAAGGCAGGCCTCACATATGCCTCTGAAATAAGGTCCCCAAAGAACTTTAAACCATTGGAGGATCAGAAATGGCACAGCTCTGTTCCACCAGGTCCCTTCCCTTCCTTGCCCTACCCGCATGCATCCTCAGACAGCCCCTGACACACTCCTGGCCTCCCCTCTTGATAAGGGTTGGGAAGACTGCCTTGCGTAGAAGGTGGCAGAGCAGTCTCTGCCACATTTACACCAATGGAAAATTTTCCTTGCACAAGGGTATTTCTCCACTGGCCATCTCCAGACACTTGAGGTTTATCGTGTGCTGCTTGTGCAGTCTAGAGTATTCAGTCCTGCATGTGCTGGAATGGCTTAACATTATTTCAGTGAAACTTTTCTTATTTAATTTAATGTGGGCTGCATTCCAAATATGAAGAACCCTGTGCAATGACCCAACACATCCCTACAGCATCTAAGGAATTGTGGTGATGAACACTTGGTACAGTAGATTCTAATAACAATCCTTGATATTAAGCAACTTCCAGTTAATGTCAACATTGTGCTGGGAACCAGTCCCCTCCCATTAATATCAATGTTAATGGGATTTGGATATTGGCAATAGTATGCCACGTATTAGCGATTTGATTTTTTTTTAAAGAAAGGCCCCACCTGCAGGCAGGTTTGTGAGGCTGCAGGCAGGGAAGGAAGCGCTGGGATGTGCCTTCCCAGGGGGCAGCCCCACAAACCTACCTGCAGCCAGTGCTCAGTCTGTCCCAGCACTTCCTTCTGGGGCAGCAGCCTGGCAAACCTGCCTGCGCACAGAGACCACACAGGAGGTAAGGGGCTGTGCGCTGTGGACAGGGCAGTAGCGGGGACTAAGGCTCCAGCCCAAATGTCAGAGCTGCATGGTACCTCTCTCTGAACTCTCCAGTCTGCAACCTGTTGGGGGTGGGGTCGGGTGGGGGAGACTGCATACAGGGTAGGAAGCAAGGCCCAAACGCTAGAGAGCACAGGGCAAGATCCAGTTCAGCTCTATGGACCCCCAGTGGCCCCACTCACTGTAAAGAGCTGCAGTTGCCCTCCCTGCTGCTGTCCTGCCTGCAGGCAGGTTTGCAGGGCTGCAGTCAGGAACAACATGTCCAAGGAAAGCCACAGAGGGTCCTGTGGCACCTTTGAGACTAACAGAAGTATTGGAGCATAAGCTTTCATGGGTAAGAACCTCACTTGCATCTGAAGAAGTGAGGTTCTTACCCACGAAAGCTTATGCTCCCAATACTTCTGTTAGTCTTAAAGGTGCCACAGGACCCTCTGTTGCTTTTTACAGATTCAGACTAACACGGAGACTAACTCTGATACTTGACAACATGTCCAAGCACTTCCTTCCCTGGCTGCTGCCTCCCAAACCTGCCTTCTGCTTATTAGCAACTGCTGGGTAATGGCAACATTTTGCTGGCAACCAAGAGGTTGCTAATAAGCATAATCTACTGTATTATTGACCCATGAATGAAACCACATGTGTCTGTTTGGTGCACTGCACTGACCTTTTACATTTTCCTTTTTAACCCCTGTACAAGGAACTTTTCCACACACACTTTTGCTGGAGAAGCTCTCTTTTGTTGAGAAGCTCCGTTTATCGGTGACCAATACACAGGAGCAGTTCACTTCCTTGAATCTGTCTGGAATCACCTCCCTCAAAAGAGTGTAGCTATGGAGTTACTCCGTTACTCTTTTGGCTGAATGGCCAGCATTAATGCACCCAGATGCTGTTCAGGACAAGGGTTTTGCTTGTGTGTTATGGATTACTATGTAGGGAATGCTCTGGCTACCCCATGCTGGCACATTAGCCAATGGTCCTAAATATAATGTCAATCCATCTGTGGGGAGAAACACTGCCACCAGCACTAAATCAGTATAACAGACAAGAGAAAATATTTTCTGGTGGTGCTACGAGAAGGTTTCCAAGACTCCTGAATTTGCTTAGTTTATATTTATGCCAAGAAAGGTTTGGAAAGGGAGCCAAACTGAGAAGTGACAGGTCAGGCTAGAATAGAATTTAATACAGAAGGGGAAGGGGGGGGGATTTTAGTACCAAGATAAGAGAATATTCATAGTAAGACACAACTTGATAACTACTCAGGCAATTTAAGAGACATGAGATATACTGATGCAAGAATGGGACAGTATTTTTAAGGCAGATGGAGGAGATTTGTTTGCAGTTATTAGGTTAAGAAGGTGAATCATATATAGTTGTCAATCTGCCTCTTGACAATAGGATGACCAGACAGCAAATGTGAAAAATCGGGACGGGAGGGGGGGAGAAGGCTAATAGGATCCTATATAAGAAAAAGACCCAAAAATCAGGACTGTCCCTATTAAATCGGGACATCTGGTCACCCTATTTGACAAGGACATAATCACTGTGGTAACATGAGTCCTCCTTTCACAGGTGACAAACATTCTCCTAGTACTGACAAGTCTAATCAGGGAATTGTTGTGATTCTTTCATTTAATCCATCTCTGGAACCATTTTTGGCAATATCAGCAGAGAGGACAAGGTCTCTTGGTCATGGAGTCTGAACTAAGCTCTCGTCTTCCTTCAGGACTACATCTGAGCACATTGGTGGGGCAGCATAGGGAAGTTTACGCTGTTACTGCCTGCTCTGAACCTGTTCTGTAAGTAAAAAGAGGATTCACTCCAGATCAATTCAAACAGGAAACAGAGTTGTCAATCTAGCAACTTTCATAGCACTATATTCCCTTAAAATTATCAGAAAACTAAAGAAAATATAAAATTATTTATTCTATTAATCAGATCAAAGTGGTGGTGGTGGTGGGGAGCAGAAAGAGGGAGGGGAAAGATACAAATGGGTCAGATTAATCTCTGCAGTAACTCCAGTGAAGTCAATTTAATATCTCGGCTCAAGTATGAGAATCATATTTTAGGCCAAAGAAAATGTAAATATAATAATAAATTAACCCCAAAACACAGAAAAGGGGGGTTATGATCTAATGCTGAGAGACCCTTTTGTACAACAGAGAGTTACTGCCAGGATATGCACAATAAGACCAAAAAATACTTAAAAATGAAATAAAAAAAAAAAAGCAATCAATAGTGACACCAGCTACTTCTTGCTCTAATATTATTAGACAGGCTTTAAAGGAAGATTGTCAGAGAGAAAATGACAAATGCTTAATTGAACCAGACATATATTAATGATATATAAGCAGTTAAAGTAATCACAAAGAATTTCAGTCTATGCATTGGGCCAAGGTCTGTCCCAATTCTCTGTATGGGGGTAAAACACAGCAGACCAACTGATCTGACTGCCCATGCCCCAGAAAGTCTTGACAGAAATGTAAAGATGAAGACACAACTGAACAATTTAATGAAATCAGGAGGAGGAAGAAAAATCTTTCTGGGTTAGGTGATCTGTCTGTGTAAAGATGTACTGTGCACACCAGTGGTAGTACAGAAATAATAATTTAAAAGACGGTCAAAGAAAACATATGAAGATGTTTGGAAGCCTCTTTGTTCTTTTGTAATTCAGAGTAATAAAGAACTGCCTACATTTTCTATAGCCTAAAAAACTTACGTCTTATCTTACATACTTAACGTGAATTATTTAAAAAATACTATTAAATAAACAGTCAAATCTAGCTATAGAAGTTTGAAGGTAATAAGAAGCCTGTTATTTCTTTAATTAAATAATCTCTTTAAACACAGTGATTACTTTGAGGGCTAAAAGTTTGATTCTAATGTCATGGGAATGAAGAAAAAACAAAAGAGTAACAAATCACTGAATGATCTCTCGTGTTCCCCTTCAGCAGTTTACAATAAATCTTCATTGTAGTCATCTTAAAAACCAATGAGAATGGGCCTCAGACACTCAATGTGTTCTGTGCCTTGTATTAATCTAATCTTGAAGGATAAGCTCATTTAGTGTGGATGAACTATGGATTGGGCCATTCAGACATTTGTAAAGCTAATGCAAGCCTGTTAATATATTGATAAATGCCTCATAACCCATCACAATGTTATGAAAGAATGAACTCAAGGCCACCTGAGTGTAAGAAATAACACCAGATACCAAGGGGTGTGCTCGTAATGAGACGTGCACACTGTGAAGTACAAAGTTGAAAGTTGGCGGGTAGGATTTTCTCTAATGTGGAGAACTGTGATTCAGACATCCAATCACTTCTGTGTTAAGTGGTGATTGAAACTGTTGCTTGTACCTTGGCTTCCAAAGCTGGTATCAATACCAGAACCATCCCATGATTCTACTGCGCTGTCCACACTTGGAACTGTAGTAGAATAAATGTCCGAGAGTTTGCTTGGTTTCTGTGTAGAAGAGGTTTCATCTTCAGCATCACTCAGCTCACTTAAGTGACCCGAGATGGAAAATTTCTTGGGGCTTGCAGCTAAATAGGGTTTAAAAACAAACATGATTATAGCCTCTTTGCAACCTAAAAAGATACTTCCCCTCCCTTTCATTATGGACAAGAAATTTCCCCTGGCACATACATGTTCAAATGTTTAAGGTGTAGGAATACACTGGTTCAAGAGCATAAATGTGACTCTAGCCATACTCACCATCTGTCTGCTTCTTGATTTTCAAGGTGACAGTCTCTCCTGCCATCTGTAACAAATGTATGGCTTCACTCAAAGGTTTTCCTTTCAGACTGCTGCTATTTATTGCTAGGATGCGGTCTCCTATGTGAATTGCACCTGTCCTAAAGCATCAGAAATAAAACACTGAAAAGATCAACAGAAAAAAATAGCAAAGCCAATTTCTTTGCATATTTTGAGACATGCGAGTATATTTCCAATTGTTCCTTTTAATTTCACATGTAAAGTATTATTACTGGAACTACTTTTAATCAGTACATTTGCCACTAAGGATGTGTAAATTAAGTTACTTCTGCTGCAGTGCGAGCAGCAGAGATAATGCACAGCAATGAAGATTTCTGTCTCCTTTGCTGTGGCAAAATGTGGGTGAACTGATCATATAAGGAGCCTGAGTGGTGCTCATTTGTTAAAAAACCTAAAATACTTTAATAACTTTAAAGTAAACTTAATGTTTACAGAAGTACCACTTTGACAGCACTGGAAACTGAAGTCTCATAATCACAGGACAGATACAGCAAGTGCAATGGTAGCCTGGAAAACCACCCACTGTCGCACCAATATGCCTGTTCTGTAGGAATCACCTCAAGAGATGAGAAGATACATTTTGTGTGTCAATGCACCTGGTTCATTCCCCATGTATATATTTGCTTTTCTGGTTCATTCAATTCTTGGCGTCTCTGTTTAAGATGGCCAGCAAAGGTGTCAGTTGCAATGACTATATGTAGTGGACACCTCCCCATCAGGACCTAAGGCCAAAATTTTGAAAAGTGACCAGTGATTTTGGGTGCCCAACTTGGGACACCTTAAAGGGGCCTGATATTCAGACTGTGGGTGTTCAGACTTTTCTAAAACTCAGGTTCTGTTCAGGTATCTCAAGTTAGGCACCGAAATCACTATTCACTTTTTAAAATCTTGGCCTAAAATCACCCACTCATTTCATACAGGTTCTGAACATCCACAAGATGGTTATGGATTTGAACAGCGTCAAACAAATAATAGCTCCATAAACTATTAATATTGCTCTTACAAAATAGTACATTTATAACTTGCATTAAAAATAAGTATTACTGGAGACTGGCTTGTTCAATGGATTTATTGCTCATGTAGGGGTGTGTGTGTGTATATATACACATATAAATTTTTATTGCTCTGGATATAATACACACACACTTACCTATAGTAACTACCCTTAAATACATGCAAAATTTCCCTGAAATAAATAGATAAGGTAACTTCAATATTTGCATTATTTCCTATACAGCACTTACTGTAGGGAAATGTTTAACATCCTTAATTAATGTTAATTAATGTAATTTCCAAGCTTTTAAGGGTGCCACTACATGTATGTGTAAAAGCACATACACAAATGCAGACTGTGTATTGTATGCATGTACAGTATATATGTATATACACAATCTGTGTGTGCATATATGTGCATTTTATATTTGCGCGCGCACGCGCACACACACACACACACACACACAGTGTCTTTTAGCTATTCCATTGCCATCTTTTCAAAAGGAGTTGATAAAATCTTCATGTGATGGAGGAGTTTGGCTGGCGGAGCTTTCTTAGGTGATTTACAACAAGGTCAGCAATCCTTATCACTCTAAGAAAATCATGCTGTAGGTTCAACAACATCCTGATAAAATATCCATGATACTGCTGAGCTTGGAAAAATCACAGGAAACATAAAACAACAACAAAGACTGGAAATGGTTAGTTTATCTTTTTTCATAGATGTTGGGAAAATCAACACATTCCTAAGCAAGAAAAAAATCAGCATGTCCATGTGAATGAAGGAAGAAATGAACTTCGTAAATGGAAGTCATATTAATAATTGTTTCCAATTTACCTTTCAGCGAGTCCGCCTTTAGTAAGACTTGAGATGATTATTGGATCAAAGGGCTCTTCAGTACCAGAAATTGTGATCCCAAGTGGACCACCATAACGCTTGAGCTCTACAGTGTAAATAATTGCTCCAGAACTCTCCTGTTCATCTGCAATAAATGCCAAGAGGACGCAATTGGTTTCTTATGAAAGAAGGAATGAAAAGAATAATACATTCAGACAAGTGACCGGAAATCAGACAGAGTATCCTCAAAGGATTACAGTTCAGATATAATTTTTATTCATTATTCCACTGGCTTAATTTATAAAACAAAAATAAGAGAATCGCTAATTTATTTTGCCTTTATGGCCAAAAGCCAGTCCCAATGAAGTAAATGGTGGATCTCCCATTCACTTCAGTGGAACCAGAATTTGATCCTTACGTTTTAAAATCTTGATGTGTATGTTTTTTATACAAATGTAATTGGTAGGGAGGAGAGACTTTGCTGTGGGGAGGACCAAGACAATTTTTCTGTTAATCGGAGGAGACAGTAGGGGGGTTAAAACAGGAAGGAGTTGTGAGGAGGGAGAAGTTTGAGGTCTTCACAGTCTTAGTTGACCAAACATTCCCTTGAGTTGAGCAGCCTTTATTCATGTATTTATTTTTAAAAGAAAAATCTGATATTAGGTCAATGTTTTTGAAGGGCATATTTTGAGTCTCAACTATTGATATAATTAAAAATAATTCCTGGCGTCTATGTATCAACAGACATCAAGCCAAACAATAAATTAACTAGGGTTATTTTCATGAAATCATTTGTATGACATCTTGTTTTTTTTGTCTTAGCACACAATAATCACGGAATAAAGAGGAAAATGTTAATGGGTGACCAAAAATGGAGTTCTCTACATGTTACCCAAAAAGTGTCACAGCAAGAGAGCAATCAACTGTAATGCTTATAATTTGTGAGAGGAAATTTTTAAATCTTAAAGGTTAGATTATCCTAAAACCAAAATAACAAATGCTCACTTGCTCTTGTGTATGATATTGGTATTCACCTAGTGTGTTTGGCCTGTCAGGCATGCATTCTCAGATCTGTGGGTAATGACATTTTGAAATGGCTCAGTAGGCGCTGATAACCCTTAAGGTGCATATTCAGCAAACATTACCAGAACTAAACCTTGACAGTCTAGAGTTTTTAAATGTTCTGCTCATTTAAATCATAAAGTTTTAAAATAAAGAAGGAAATATCATGTATCATGGCAAAGGTCCATGGAGAGAGTAGCTTTCTTCTAACACTGAACAATGCACTGTGTTAGAATAAGGGCAATGATATTTTCTTTAAAGCTATTCTGTCTCTGCTTCGCTGTAAAGCTACTGTCTAGAATCTTCATTAGTTCCCTTTTACCTAGCTTCCTGCTATAGATTTAAACAAACAATATATATATCATCAAAGCAAAGCAAAGGCTTGTGTTGAGAGAAGAATTAGTAATGTATTCAGCAAAGAATTACTGCTGGTATATATGTCTTTCATATCCATCATGTACATTTGATTCCTATCTGGGACACCTGTTAAATGGGTTCTGGCCCTCTCACGTCTCCTATTGGATGCATTTTTCTTGCCACCTGATTTCCAGAAAGTCACCATCACAGACAAATAAATAACACCCAAGATCCAGCTGGAAGTGATCAATGGTCATGTGATGATTTCGCACAAAACTGTTGCCACTTTAACAACAGAAAGGGCTGCAGACTCATTTGCAGAATGTTGGCAAAGTGCTTAGAGATCCCAGGCTTGAAAGAGCTCCATAAATGTGGAACTTCAATAAAGAAGATGAACCGTATTGTTAAAACAATAACTAGCAAATGTTGGGTCAAACTGAAAATGCAGTAGTTGGTATTTACCGGGTGTTGACAAAATACTTTATGTCCAGTTATCAATAGTGAGGTGTAGTGCAAGAGTAAGCAGACATTAATCATATGATAACTAGTGTCGGCATCCTACAGAAGGTTTACAACTATTAGGGGATGATAAGAAAGGAGGCCAGTCTATTACCTGTTTGTTTTGCTCAGTTCTACTTAAGAAAATTAATGACAGCAGAACAGATTTAAAATTGCAGCATTACTTATCGTTAATGTTACTTTCAGACAACTTGAGTTCTGACTATTTAACAACATGAAAAGTATATGGCCTGAATTCATAATGATAGCTGGTTTTGCTGCCAAATGGAAGACCTAGATTTGTAAAGACTTTTCAGGGTTGCAGGTTCAGGTCAATAAAGGTGATGACAAACTTCAGGGTGAAAAGTTGGCAGGAAAAAACTAGTATAATTTCTTGGACTCAAGTGCGTATGTTACCCCATGGTAAAGAGGCTGAATCAAATTAGATCTAAACATATTAGGATTTCCTTAAGCTTGTTGAAATTTCCCCTTGTTGTCTCTCACCTACTGATGCAACTTGAATCAAATGCAGAATCAAAGAATTATTACAAGTACTGTAGTGACTTAATCAATCATAGAATATCTGGGTTGGAAGGGACCTCAGGAGGTCATCTAGTCCAACCCCCTGTTCAAAGCAGGGCCAATCCCCAACTAAATCATCCCAGCCAGAGCTTTGTCAAGCCTGACCTTAAAAACCTCTAAGGAAGGAGATTCCACCACCTCCTAGATAACCCATTCCAGTGCTTCACCACCCTCCTAGTGAAAAAGTTTTTCCTAATATCCAATCTAAACCTCCCCCATGGCAACTTGAGACCATTACTCCTTGTTCTGTCATTTACTACCACTGAGAACAGTCTAGATCCATCCTCTTTGGAACCCCCTTTCAGGTAGTTGAAAGCAGCTATCAAATCCCCCCTCATTCTTCTCTTCTGCAGACTAAATAATCCCCATTCCCTCAACCTCTCCTCATAAGTCATGTGCTCCAGCCTCCTAATCATTTTTGTTGCCTTCCGCTGGACTCTTTCCAATTTTTCCATATCCCTCTTGTAGTGTGGGGCCCAAAACTGGACACAGTACTCCAGATGGGGATTGGTCCTGCTTTGAGCAGGGGGTTGGACTAGATGACCTCCTGAGGTCCCTTCCAACCCTGATATTCTATAATTCTATGAGGCCTCACCAATGCCGAATAGAGGGGAATGATATGTCCCTCGATCTGCTGGCAATGCTCCTACTTATACAGCCCAAAATGTCATTAGCTTTCTTGGCAACAAGGGCACACTGTCGACTCATATCCAGCTCCTCATCCACTGTAACCCCTAGGTCCTTTTCTGCAGAACTGCTGCCTAGCCACTCGGTCCCTAGTCTGTAGCAGTGCATGGGATTCTTCCATCCTAACTGCAGGACTCTGCACTTGTCCTTGTTGAACCTCATCAGATTTCTTTTGGCCCAATCCTCTAATTTGTCTAGGTCCCTCTGTATCCTATTCCTATCCTCCAGCGTATCTACCACTCCTCCCAGTTTAGTGTCATCTGCAAACTTTCTGAGGGTGCAATCCAAGCCATCCTCCAGATCATTAATGAAGATATTAAACAAAACTGGCCCCAGGACCGACCCTTGGGGCACTCCGCTTGATACCGGCTGCCAACTAGACATGGAGCCATTGATCACTACCCATTGAGCCCGATGATCTAGCCAGCTTTCTATCCACCTTATAGTCCATTCGTCCAGCCCATACTTCTTTAACTTGCTGGCAAGAATACTGTTAATGCTGCACTATCTCTGCTATACATGCTGGTCTCTGTTCTGAAAAGTGATATTCGTTAAATACAGACTGGAGTGTGAAGCAGAAATACAACTGCAGAGCCGTATTAGCATGGATCACTTCACTAGTGACCTCACCACTTGGATTCGCTTTGAGGAGAGTGGCAGAAGGCAGGCAAACATTTTGTTTTGTCTGAAGAAGTAAGGGATAGGAGAAAAGGCAGGATAAAGACAAACAGAAGGGTGAAAGATTTAAATAAAACCAGGATGAAGGTATAATAATGCATACAAAGAAAAGAGTAACCAAATGAAAGAGAAAGAGAATGCAAATTGGAAGGAGAAAAACTGTATGGGAAAGAAAGGGTGTAAAAATAATTTGCAAAAATAGATGATTAAAAACAACCTTACAAGGGAGAACAAGAGAAAAAACAACCCAACAACAACACAGTAATGAAGGATGGAGCAACAGAAGAATTCAAAAATAATCATTAAAAATATTAGGGCTTGTCTATGCAGCGACATCCAGTAAAGTTAATCTGAATGAACAGAATTCTGAATTTGAAGTAGATGAGTTAAATCGCATTAAAATCCTCTATGAACACCCTTAATCAGAATTAAAGAGGCCATCCAATTCCAACTTTGATTTAGTTTAGTTCACATCCAAAATGAATTAAGTTAAATTGAAGTAAGGCCACTTTAATTCTGAATAACAGCATCAGCACAGGGATTTAATGAGGTTTAACGAGTCCTTTTCAAATTAACATCTTTAGTTCACGCAGACTATTTTTTCTGGAAGTCCCCATCTAGACAAGCTCTCTATGTTACACTGTGGTATAGAAATCATTTTAGAGTGCCCTATGCCTACTCATCTATAAACATCAATCTTCATTTCTCTTAGGGAACTTCTAATTAATGATTAATTTTATTGAGTTTAAAGGAACACCTTTGTTCCACGCAGCCCTAGTTGAGAGAAAATAATTAAATATTACATTCATTTCAATTAAGATGGGTATTTTGTTTTGTTTTACCTTTTGCCACCATTTTTCATAATGTTCCTTTTTGATTTCTTGGGATATTGATTGAAAGCCGCTTTTTAAAATTGTTAATCACAATATATACAGACTGGAACTCATTCAATTTTGTTTTAGTATAATCTGCATAGAAAATTATGTTCACTATGGCTACAACCTGTCTTTGTACCTAAATTTGAATAGATTTGGTTACACAGTGTAGATAATAGATTAAATTAAATTACATTAAAATTTACTAATCATATTTGTTAGTTATGCAGTAAGACAATTTAATTTGTAGATACAATAAATGATTCTCGATTATATTCTAGGTATCATATTAATTTAGTCATAAAATTAAGAAACATCCATTTGCAAAAGTAACTTAGTAAGTAAGGGTCCTATTCAGACTAAAATATACATCATCTACCAGGGCACACAACTCCCAGAAGGCCACATATGCTGCTTCTGAGCAGACCTAGGGTGACATCTTGGCTTCAATGAAATCAATAGCAAAATTCCTAGATTTGTTCTGGGACAACACCACACCTGAGAGTTGCAGAGATGTTTAGAGTTGAGAGGGGATCATCTACAATAAACTCCTGCTGTGCCAGTATTTCTTATTTTAGATTCCAATTGGATCCCACATTGGTATTGCACAGGCTGCTAGTAACCTACACTTTTGTCCAGGGAGGGAAAATAGGAGAACAGATAGGAGGAAGGTAGGAGACAGGATCCAGTGGTGTTATAAATAGAACTAGGTGGGAAACAGTTTTCCTGTCTTGTGAAAATTTTTGAGATTTCAAATATTTTTCCCCATTCTGCATCAGGACAAAAGAGAGACCTTACCAGAGAGGGGTGAGAGACAGACTGACATACCCCAGTCTGGTGGTTAGGGCACTCATCAGGGATGTGAGAGACCCAGATTCAAGTTGATGTTCTGAATCAGGCAGTGCAGGGGCTTGACCATTGTAATACTGGTTATTCTGGTGTGTCCCCATCCCTTTTGTTGTGACCAGAAATTCCATCCTGAACACAAGAAATCTCCTCTAAGGAAGTTTTGTTGAAAAAGATACATTTTAGTAAACAGTTTTAGTGTCAATGAATCGGCATTTTCTGAAGGAAAAAACGTTTTGTCAAAAAATTTCTGACCCGCTCTAGTTTCTGACCTTTAAAAAACACAAGTTACTTGTGCGGGGAGAGTTCTTACACTTCCCATTGTTGAATGGAAACTCCTGCCCCAATCACCTGCCTACAATGGTTGTGTCTCTCTTCCATTAGCTGTTTCACTGAGCTCTGTAAAAGAGGTGTCAGGTAGGCGTCTCTTTGGGCCACATGATCCTTTATTTCCATAACTATCTGACATGAATTAGCCACGCCAATCCCTCCCCCTCCCACATTAGGATGTCTGAGGATGTACTGAGTATGTTTAACCAGTTCCACATCCTCATCCTTATGAGCCTAATCACCATATAGTGTAGGACAGAATTCAGTTTTAGCGATCATTTAGCTCACTGGATCCAAAGTTACTTTTCAAAAACCAATTTCTGCAGGTGCTGCTGGGTTTGCCCTTCATTAATACTGATCAGACCAGAAGTCATTTCTTTGCTGTTTTCAGCGGTAGAAAAGAATTTAAGAACTTCCCTGCTGGCATTCAGCTACAGGACAAGAACATTATAGTGTGGGGGGTGCTAGTTTTAGTCAGTTATAACATATAATTTAGATTTAGCTACTTAGATTGCAAGCTGTTGGAACAGGAACCATGTTTTTGTTAGGTGTTCGTACAGTACCTAGCATAATGGGGTCCAGGACTGCGGCTCCCCTGGGTGCTACCAAAATACAAATAATTAATAATAATAACTATAATTGGACTGACCTGCTTTGGCATTAAAATGCCTAGCAGAACTCACTCTATTCTCAACAAGATAGGGATTTGCTTCCATGAATATATGATTTGGGAAGTTTGCTGATTTATGGATCTGGATGTGGTAATTGACATAGTGTGCAAAATGGTGTTTGCCCCAATTCGCCCTTAGGGGCTGATCCTTCAATTTGCTAAGCACTCTGTTCCCAATCCAGCAAAGCATTTAAGCACAGGCTTAACTATAAGCGTGTGAGTAGGCCTGCTTAAGTCAAATTTATGTGCTTAAAGTTAAGCATGGGTTTAAGTACTTTGCTGGATCAGGGTCATTGGCCTGATCAACAAAGGCACTAAGGCATTGTGTCATGATGCCAAGTGTTGCAATACCTATCTTTTAGGCACCTACAAACTAACAGGAACAACACTGTGATCTACAAAGCCAAGTTAGGAACCTAGGCTCCCTACACAATGCATGGGCAGAGATAGGTACCTATGAACATGATCCACAAAAACCAGCATGCTAGCTGGGGAGCCGCCTAAGCTAGCCAGCAGGAGATGCCAAGGAAAGGGGTGTGTCTAAGCCCTCTCCTCTCCTGGGGATGGCGCCTAAGTCCAGGCTGCAGGGAGGCAGCTAGTGTTCCACAGCTGGGGACCCCTCTCCTGAAGTCAGGTGGTTTAGGCGCCTAAGTAATTTCTTGTGAGGATGAGTTAGGTGCCTGCCTCACTCCACACAAAATGGGGGGAAGAAGAGGAACATGAGGTGGTGATGGTAGCACCACCACCACCCACCTTATAACTTTTAGACCAGCGGTTAGAGCACTCCCCTGCTCAGGTTGAACTCCCCGCTCTGCCTGAGGCAGAATGGGTTTGGAACTGGGGTCTCCCACCTCTCAGGAGGGTATTCTAACCACTGGGCTATGGGATAGTCTGACGTGGGATTCCCTCTCTCACTCCTGTTGAGGTTGTTCCACTTTGGCTAAATTATTAAGTAGTTAATGACTTTCCAATGACACTCTCCTGAGAGGTGAGAGACGCTTAGTTCAACCCCTTTCTCCCGCTGAGGCAGAGGGGAATTGAACCTGGATTTCCCACATTGCAGGTGATGGTCTAACCAGTGGGCTAAAAGTCATACAGTAGGCACCTCTTGCTCTACCACCTCCTCCAGCCAAACTTTGAATGGGACTCAATCTGGTAGGCAGCTTCTGAGTCCCATAGGCGAGACAGGCACTGCTTCACTTATCTTTTCCTGGTTCGTGGGTCGCTTTGGGCCTCAGCTGAGGGGTAGGCATCGAGGTGTCTAGAGTGAGGCAGCAGTGTGCATGCCCAGAGGCAAAAACATAGGAATCTAGAGAACTTTTATGCTGAACATTTCAGTGCCAAGTTTAGACACCTACAGTGTTTGGTGGCAGCCGAGTGGAAGATTTGTGGATCGCAGCAGTGCCTAAAACTGGGATTTAGGTTCCTAAGAACCTTTGTGGATCTGGGCCAGAGTGTTCAGCATCTTGCAGGATCAGACCCTAAATCAGGATTCCACTTTGTGCGTCTCCGGTCCTTGGAACAGGGAAGACTTACATGGTCACATAAGGGCAAAATCAACATTATGTGACTGCATCTGAGGGGGAAAGTATCTCCTTGGAATACAGAGTAACTTCTACTACTGCAAAACCCCTGTAAATAATATAGCCATGGAGACAATTTTAGACTGTATAAAGCCCTGTGTTTACTTTTATTCTGAACATCTTTAACTGACATTAATAAATATAAACCAAATTTATCACATTTTTTAACTGCACTCTACAAACACAATAATAATCCTATGCTCTAAAAGACATGAAAGTGCATGTAACTACATCACCATTCATACCGGAGTTATCTTCATCTTTGCGGATCTTTAGTTTTACAAGGTCCTCACAGTGTTGAAGGATCTGAACAGCATCTTCCATGGAGCAGTTGTCCAGTCGAATGTTATCTATGGCAAGCAGTTTATCACCAAGTTCTAGCGTTCCAGTTCTGTTTACAAATGAACAACGTTACATGATTAATTAGTAACATATAAATATGCTATTTAAAGTAGTGTTAACTCTCATGTACCATTCAAATGGATTTTTAATTATTTTGAAAAAAAAATCAATACATCTTTTTCATCTTGGTTTCGGATGACAATCATTAGTTTTAATTAATGGATATTAAAAACATATTATTTATTCCTCCAGTAAACTGATTCAGTTGATTTGGAAACTTAACAGATCATAGAACTCTTGTAAGAGAGTTTCTATGTGCACAGAAGTTATATGGGGCACAAGCTGAAGGCAATAGACTTTCCCTGAAAGTTTGAAAGATCTCACCTATGAGCAACACTTCCTTTCTTTATATCAGAAATAACAAGGGGGTCCCCTGGTTTTCTACTGGATGGAGCTGCAATAAAGAACACACACATATATACAATTTAGATAGATAGATAGATATACTACCTGAAATATACACAACATACACTCATAAATTACACACACAAAAACTAAATTAAAAGACGATGCGAAATCAAGCAGCCAAGAGTTAGGAAATGCCATATTAAGGTTGCCTATGCAACCTTAATTTAGTCCCATTGTGCATACGCATTACGATTGAGGCCAGCCCTACACTTGGAAGACTTTGCTGGTTTAGCTATATCAGCTAGACCAGCAAAGTGATCCTAGTGTGGAAGCAATTTATATCAGCAAAACTGTGCTTTTGCCAGAATAGCTTATTCCAGCCCCTCTGCCCCCCCAAAAACTACGCAGGTAAAAGCTCAGTTTTGCTGATATTACTGTGTCTACACCAGGTGCTTTTGTGGTACAGCTATGCTGGTCACAAATCACACCTTATCATATCCTGGGACCTGGCTGATATAGCAATGCTGGCAGATGTCTGTAGTCTAGGAAATAATGGCCACAGTCTAGAATTATATAATCACATTCTATTTGACCACCTGTGAAAAGTCTGGTTTAAGTGACTTGCCCAGCATCACATAGGAACTCTGTGGCAAAGGCAGGGATAGAATCCAATTTTCTGGGACAGCATTCAGCTGCCTTAACTATGAGACCATCTCCTCTCTCTTCCTGCAATTCACTGCCTCAATCATTACACATCGCCCAACTTCAGTAATAAATGAACCAGGGGTACTACAGAACATCTCCTTCACTACACAACCCTGATTCATCCCCAGAGCAACTCTAACTTGTGCAAAAAATAGTAGGTGATCATATAATTAAAGACTGTATCATAATGCAAACACACAAGGGGGCATTTCCTAACTATTGAGTGCTTGACTTTGCAATCTTAATGTTCTTTTAATATAGTTTTTGTGTGTGTAATTTCCTACATTTTTAAAAAAGCAAACTGAAAAAAAATTCCACCATGTGGCATCATATTGACATCCAGATTGGTCATCAACAGGGTTGCAACCTTTAGATTCACAACACAGACCTCTGCCACTTGAGCTAAAGGAGTACCTGATAGCAGTAGTAGATTGTCATCATCTATGTGGACCAGCACCAGAGGCGAAAATCTCTACTGAGCATGTGTGATTTTTCAAAGGCTTATAATTTGGCCAGACTTAGGCAGATTTTCATGGAGATGGCCAAAGGCAAATTCCTGACACAAAGGCCACCCCTGGCCAAATTTCAAGTCCCTGTTCCAAATCATGGGGACGCTAGAGGATTTCAAAGCAAAAAATTGCCAGAATTTTTTAACATCGGTAAAACACTGTATTTTCCCCTAGCATTGTTCTTGGAACCGGCTGAACTGTCCTGGCTGGATTTCTCCCAAAAAAGGCAGATGCCTGGCATGGAGAATTTCAGCCCAAATGGTTAAAGAATGGCAAAGTTATAAGCAATTAAAAGCAGGGTCTTATAATGGGAAGTGTCAGGTAACTTTAAAAGTAGGTGATACCACCCAGCCCCTCTTTTAATAATTATTTTATAAATAAATCAATCTTAGATTAAGCTTATATTTTAAAACTGATTTAGGGATGTCTTTATCACCAAACAATTATGATGAGGTTAATATCTAGGACCCTATCTCGCCTTTGGATCTTAACGCCTGTGCAGAGTCCCAGTGAAATCATTGGGCCTCCAGATGGGAACAAGGGACTTCCCATGTGGATCCGATTGCTAGATTATTTTAGCAAACATACTGATGGGATCTGCAAAAAGAAAACATGAAAACACCACACTCTTTTTCTGTATTTTGCTCCATAAGGAAATTTAGCTCTATTTTTGAAACTTCATGCTTGGTATATTCCTTTGTATGTAGCTATTGAGATCCCTGCACAGTGAGAGCCCTTACACCAGAGGTGGGCAAACTATGGCCCACGGGCCACATCTGGCCTGTGGGACCATCCTGCCCGGACCCTGAGCTCTTGGCCCGAGAGACTAGTCCCCGGCCCCTACCCTGCTGTCCCCTCTCCCCCGCAGCCTCTGTGTGCTGCGCCGCCAGCGCTCTGGCCTGCCACTCCTGCTAGGTAGCGTGGCTGGCTCTGGCATGGTAAGGGGGTGGGGAGCGTGGGGTCTTGGGGGGCAGTCAGGGGACAGGGAGCGGTTGGATGGGGCAGAGGTTCTGGGGGGGGCGGTCAGGGGACAGGGAACGGGGGCGGGGATTGGATAGGCATGGGAGTCCCAGGGGGCCTGTGAGGGGGTGGGGGTGTGGATGGGGGTCAGGACAGTCAGGGAGCAGGGGGGGTTGGCTAGGGGGTGGGGTCTCTGGAGGGCGGCTGGGGCAGGGGGTCCCGGGAGGGGGCGATCAGGGGACAAGGAGCAGGGGGGTTGGATGGGTTGGGAGTTCTGAGGGGGGCAGTCAGGGGGCAGGAAGTGGGAGGGGGGTGGATAGGGGGCGGGGGCCAAGCTGTTTGGGGAGGCACAGCCTTCCCTACCCAGCCCTCCATACAGTTTTGCAACCCCGATGTGGCCCTCGGGCCAAAAAGTTTGCCCACCCCTGCCTTACACACTCTGTATTCTGAACTAGGAGAGCATGTTCTGAACTTGAAGGGTGCATAAGAGTGCATAAAAAGGTACAGGTGGTAAGTTCAGTGCTGAGGCTGAAATTCTGCTTTTAGTCCACTTTAAAATAAAATAAACTGATTAATACTTTGTATTTGTAATAATCATGTGTGAATTTCCTTTGATTTTTTTACACTCATTTAATATTCCAGAGAGGAAGACTATCCTGTGGTTAAGATACTGGCCTGGGACTCTGGAGATCTGGGCTCAATTTCTGGCTCTGCCGCTGTAATAAATAAAGTGGGGGGATAGCTCCCTTTGACGGACACCCAGCCAGCCAGTTAGCTGTAAAATCCCTCCTGGTAGCTGTTCTTTACTTGCTTTACCTGTAAAGGGTTAAAAAGTCCCCCAGGTAAAGAAAAAAAGTGGGCACCTGACCTCATAGCGTTCCCAGACCCTCCTTAAAACCTGAAGTATTCCATGTTAATTCTCTAAAGCCCTTTTATGCCCGAGAAATCAAGGTTCTTCAGTTTACAGCCCAGGAGAGAGACGACACTGAGTGGTCTGAAGGAGTCTACTATGACGGAAAAAACAACGGTGGCGTGGAAGAGGTGAGCCTTTCCATGATCCTTGGGCGTAAGCAGCGACAGCAAATCCAGGAACTGTGCACCAGCTTCGTGCCAATGTTTTCAGCCACCCCAGGACGGACAGAACAGGCGTACCACTCCATTGACACAGGTGATGCTCACCCAATTAGAGCCCAACCCTACTGGATGGCTCCTCAAGGCAAAACCGCAATAGAAAGGGAGATCAAAGACATGTTACAGATGGGTGTAATCCACCCCTCTGAGAGTGCATGGGCCTCTCCAGTGGTTCTGGTTCCCAAACCAGGTGGGGAAATCCGCTTTTGTGTGGACTACCATAAGCTAAATGCTGTAACTCGCCCAGAAAACTATCCAATGCCACGCACAGATGAGCTATTGAAGAAACTGGGACGTGCCCAGTTCATCTCTACCTTAGACTTAACTAAGGGGTACTGACAAGTGCCGCTAGATGACCCCGTCAAGGAAAGGTCAACTTTCATCACCCATGTAGGGCTGTATGAATTTAATGTGCTCCCTTTCAGACTGTGAAATGCACCCACCACATTCCAGAAACTGGTAGATAACCTTCTGGCTGGATTTGGGGAATTTGAAGTTGTCTACCTCGACGATGTGGCTATATTCTCAGATTCATGGGCAGAACACCTGGAACACCTCCAAGCTGTCTTTCAGCGCATAAGGGAGGCAGGATTAACTGTTAAGACCAAAAAGTGTTAAATATGCCTAAACAGGGGAACATACCTTGGACACCAGGTGGGTCAAGGAACTATCAACCCCCTACAGGCTAAGGTAAATGCTATCCAAAATTGGCCTGTCCCTAAGTCAAAGAAACAGGTCCAATCCTTCTTGGGTTTGGCCGGGTATTACGGATGATTTGTACCACACTACAGCCCAGTTGCCACCCCACTCACAGACCTGACCAGGAAAAAGCAGCCAAATGCCGTTCAGTGGACTGAAAAGTGTCAAAGGACCTTTAACCAGTTTAAGGCTGCCCTTATGTCTGACCCTGTACTGAGGACCCCGGACTTCAACCAACCATTCGTTGTAACCACAGATGCATCCGAACGTGGTGTGGGAGCAGTTTTAATGCAGGAGGGACCAGATCAACAATTCCATCCTGTTGTGTTTCTCAGCAAAAAACTTTCTGAGAGGGAAAGCCACTGGTCAGTCTCAGAAAAATAATGTTATGCCATTGTATATGCTCTGGAAAAGCTACGCCCATACATTTGGGAACAGCGGTTCCACCTACAGACTGACCATGCTGCACTGAAGTGGCTTCACACAGTCAAAGAGACTAACAAAAAACTTTTTCGGTGGAGTTTAGCTCTTCAAGACTTTGATTTTGAAATACAACACATTTCAGGAGCCTCTAACAAAGTGGCTGATGCACTCTCCCGAGAAGGTTTCCCAGAATAAGCCGGGTAAAAATGTCCCTGTATTCTAAGTCATTGTAGTCCTTGAAATGTAAAAAGTACTGTTTAGTTCTTAGTAATTAGTAGTAAAATTATGAGTAAAAATTATTAGTAAAATTAGTATGTATCTTATTAACTCTATTTCCTAAACCTCAAGTAAGAAATCCCAGCCGGTGTGGACCTGACCTGAAACAGGCTGGCCAGCACCGTCTGTGATTTGGGGGGCATGTAATAAATAAAGGAGGGGGGGATAGCTCCCTTTGATGGACACCCAGCCAGCCAGTTGGCTGTAAAGTCCCTCCTGGTAGCTGTTCTTTACTTGCTTTACCTGTAAAGGGTTAAAAAGTCCCCCAGGTAAAGATAAAAAGGGTGCACCTGACCAAAAGAGCCAATGGGAAGGTAGAACTTTTTAAAATTGGGAAAGAAACTTTCCCTTTGTCTGTTCTCTCGGGGCTGAAGGGTCAGAGCAGCCATGCTATAAGCAGCTAAGCCAGGTATGATTATAAGTCATCAAATCATGCCTAGAACTACTTACCTGAACTCCAATGTGTAAGTTCACCTCTACCCTGATATAACGCGACCCAGTACAACACGGGTTTGCATATAGTGCAGTAACCCCGGGGCTCCGGCTGACTCTGAAAGCCCACCCCCACTCCCTAGGGTTCAGAGTCTGAACTCCAGCCTGAAGCACGTCTGCACAGCTAGTTTTAGAGTGGTACCACGAGCCCTGTGAGCATGAGTCTGTCGACCTGGGCTGGTAGGCTCACTGCCCTGGGCTGTGTACACGTACCCCAAGTGCTACTGTAATATTACTATTAAAACTAGAAAAGGGAAATAAAAATCCCTGAAATCTACGGGAACCAATAATGGCAATGGTCCCATCAACACTACAGCCCTAACAAAATCAGAAACTACACTTGCTGTCACATATCATTGCAAACATGAAACACAGGCTGTGGTCACTGAAACATCCATGAACGTTTTTTCAAAAATGTTTCCAACAAACCTGGATCAAATTACGATTTGGGCCAGAAACCAGGCAAAAGCGTTTTTCCCCCTTAGTGTCCAGCCAAAGCGAGGCAATTGCAGCTGAGTTTGACTTTGAGGTTCCAACTTTGTTTGAACTCAAAACTCGAAGTAAAATTCAGAGGAAAACGGCTGTACACAAACCAAGTCGGCAAACTGAAATCACTGATGCACAGCTCTTGATAACCCCTACTTGTTAGAGCACACTGTTTACTAAAGGGACTAAAAAGCTCATTGAATCCATACGTAAGCAGTTCTTACAGTGGGATTATTTTTTGTTCTTAAAAGTGGATAATTAATATTATGATGGCTCATTTGGGGCTGCTGAGAGATGTCAAGTAAATCTGCACATTGTGGATGTGGGCCCAATCCTGCAAACCTTTGAAATATTATTTTCATTTCTTACTCTTATTCCATGAGCTATTAGCTTCAAGGGACTACTTGTGGAGTAAGGTGCTATTTGTTGTGAGTAAGTGTATCAGAATCTTACTATTTATATATAAGCACAAAAAAGAATAAATGACCTGCTAATCTTTGATGTATTTTTTTTAAGGCTTGCCTAATGTAAAGTGTCCATAATGATTTTTGGAAAATGAGTCAAGATAATTAGCTTCCAGGCTCAAACCTTGTACACCTGCTGCTTTCAAAGCCCCTTGAAATGATTTTTTTTTCTGGCCCACCTGTGAATGGAGGTTAATAATAAAAATTCTGATGACGTCAGAACTGTATCAGCACTAACAGACACTGCAAGAACTGATCTATGCTCATGAACAGATGGTTCAATACCTGAGTACAATGTAAGGCTAATACAAAGTAAATAAATAATAAAAATAGATAGTACGTATAGATACACCCATACATATACATAAATACTATTCAACATACAACTCCTCAAATATTTTTCTCCTTGACACTAAATATCACAATTAGCCTCCTTTTCTTAATATATAATGAAAACACCATGAGGTATCTCAAAAAAAAAAGCACAATTATGCCCCACTTTTATTTGAAGACCACTTCTAATAGACAATCAGTTTTTGTCACTCGTTTTAGAGTGGCTGCTAAAGACAGGCTTTACTGTGTGTGTGTACACAATATTCTTTCATTTTTATATTTCTACAGTGGGAGCATATGCAACAGTTCTTTTATGCCAAAGGTGTATGATTTTCACATTTTTTGACTAAAGTTCAAATATACTTAAGAAATATGGACCTCATCCTGAAAAAATATATGCACATGTGAAACTTTACACATAAGAGGAGTGCCATTGAACTCGGTGGGCCTATTCATGTGAGTTACTCATGTGCATAAGTGTTTGCAGGACCGGGGTCTATATATGTTTTGGTGTATGATATACAGGTCTTAGGAAATTACGATTTTCATATTACTTTAGCAAATATATCTTTTTGACATCTTTCAATGTATTTTTAAAATATGTGGCTATGATAAAGTAGTTGGTGTCATAAAAATCAATCTTAAAAAAAATCTATATTCCACTACGCTGTTCTAAAATCAATATAGATGGCAAATAAATTAAATCAAATTTAAACACTTTACAATTGCTGAGGGTTGACCTGCTTAGTAATTTCCACGAAATGGCTCTGTTTAAAAAAAGGTGATATTGGCTAGCATATTGTTGTGTCGTACTTAGTTCCATTAGAGTTGGGGGGAAAAAATGGATAAAAATTGTTTGCCACAAATACATTTTCAGGTCAGTGGAATTCACCAAATTATTCTGTCTGGAAAAAAAAAATCTGAGAATGTTGAAAAGATTTGTTTCAACATTTTCAAAACAAAATGTTTCAATTTTTCAATTTGAAATGACTTTTTGTTTCAAATTTTGCTTCAGTTTTATTTTTACAAAAAGTAAAAGAGAACATAAAACAAAAACCCAAACCCAAATCCTTTGGGTCACATAAAATGTTTTGATTCAAAACAATTTTTTTCCCAACTTTTTTGTTTTGCTGAAAAAAAGTGAAAATTTCTTTTTGGGTCAACCTGAAATGAATTTTTTCTCCGAGTTTTTAATTTAGCTTCTGAACCAGAAAATCAGTTATTTACACAGTTCTAGTTTCTGTGGCCTGGTTTAAAAAATGGAGAAGTTCTAATTTCCAGAAGCAGTTAATTGGGTATGAAATTGGTGCTAACCGCAGTATGAAAGATAGAGTCACTTATCTTGGCAGACTATGGACTAGGCGCCTGATCCAAAGCGTATAAATATTAATGGAAAACAGGTCTTTCACAGGCCCTACGTGGATGCTAAGGGGACCCATAACCCTTTAAAGAATTCTGGGGAACCATGAAAGACTTAACTAGGACCTTCTTTTGGGAGGTTAAAAGTGTAAAATTGTGTGCGTTAGAGCAGTGGTCTCCAAAGTGGGATCTCCAAAGAGGATCCTTGGGGGTGCACGGCAGGAGGAGCCAGGCGGATGTCCGAGCAGCGCTTTTTTTTTTGCTTCAGCGCGGCAGGGGGTGCGTGCTCAAAATTTTTTTACTGATAGGGGTGCGCAATCAAAAAAGTTTGGAGATCACTGTGTTAGAGCAGCATCTGACAAGCCCATTGTATTGAGAGACAGTTGACATAAAAGTTATGTGAAAGCTAGTGGCTTTGATTTAAAGGGATTCACATGAACTTTTCTTCTGGTTTTAGTTCAGTATGATTTGTGCCCACTTAGTTTCTAGTTTGAATGAACCTTAAACAAAGTGAAATTCAGCCCCCAAAATTGAACTGCACATGGTTTCCTCCAAAACTCTAAATCTGTTCAGGTTCATTTAGTACTTTGTCCAGATTCACAAGCTTTTTGAGGACCAGTTTCACGTAGGCTTATTTACTGACCAAGAAAAATGAAAGAACCATCTTCACCTGGATCCCCCTGCAGAGTCCCATTACCATCTCACCCAGAACCCCACAACAAGCCCCTGTGTATCCCAGGGCTGCCCGGGGGGGGGGGGGCAAGTGGGGCAATTTGCCCCAGGCCCGGGGCCCCACAGGGGCCCCCACGAGAATATAGTATTCTACAGTATTGCAACTTTTTTTTATGGAAGGGACAACGAAATTGCTTTGCCCCAGGCCCCCTGAATCCTCTGGGCAGCCCTGGTGTATCCAGATCCCCTCCGCACCCGGATCCACCACTGAGCCACCCACACCCAGATTGCCCCACACAGAACCCTCTCAACCCACCCCTAGATCCCAACACACTTGGATCCTGCCTTGCTGAGCCTGCCTGCCCACACCTGGTGCACCTGGAGGAGCAGGGCCCTGGGGTGTTTTTGGGGCAGGCCTGGTCCTTGCGCTGTGTCAGGGTTGGGTGCAGCATCACTGTTGAGTCCGTGTCCCAGGGGGATCTGCACAGTGATCTCTCACCTTAGTGCAGCCAGTGGCCTGTACTCCCCAATGCCATGCTGGAGCCTCCACATTTATTTGACAAATAAAATTTGCAGAATTTTAAAATGTGCGCAGAATTTTTTGGCACAGAATTTCAAATATTTTGGTGCAGAATGCCCTCAGTAGTAATACTGATGGCACCTCAGACTACCTCACTAGCTCCTCTAGAACCGCTACATATGAACTGAACAAGAGGGGTAGCTGAAATGACCCCTGAAGACTCCTGCATCAGAGTGCCTGCAGGAGTATTGACTATAGAGTGTCTATAATGCATACCCATTTCTAACCCACATGGATATTATATCACCTGATCTCATGTAGTATTTATGCTCTAAGCTTGATAGCTCCAGCTTTGTGGAGAGTTGAATTTCACCCACAGTGCATGTAGATTCTTGTGTTTTTTTGTTGGGCCATTTTCATTTTGTTTTTTAAAAGAAAGCATTTAGCATTATGACAATAATATCAATAAATGGCATGCAGATATTAATGTGCTACAGATGCTCTGAGTGAAATTAGTATAAACCATTCACCCTGTTAAATCACACTGGCTCATTTCTGAGTTAATTAGGTAGAACAGAACAAAGTATTAAACCAAGCACAAGTACAACTGACTCAAGGCTTTACAAAGGGTCTGAAATCTATCAGACAAATTTCCAAAGTTTTAGTTAATGAGGGGGAGGATAAACACTTTAAAACCTTTGTATTACAGCAAATAGAGAAAAAAATACACCTTCATATAAATACATATAAATAACATTATTAATACAAAGAAAAACTAATTTTTATAACCAACCAGGAAATCAACATTGAGCCATGGTCTAATAACTAAATAGAACAACCTCTTCCCATTGTTCAGGATTTTATTTGTATGAATGTTTCATGTGTTACCACTCCTTCTGCTGGCAGATCGATGATTTTAATTTGCATCAAACTGCATTCCTTATTGAGTCTAACAATTCTTGATATGCGTATATAACAAATGGGAACATAATAATCTGAACCTACAGTGGTGCATCTCATTTGTTCTTCAGATGCCCATCATGGTGCTAAATGCCTCACTGCACTTTTGACTAATTTTTATCTGTTGTGCTGCTAAAAGCTTTGATAATATAAATTAAAGCACAAAAAAACCTACAGAAATTTCACAAAGTATTTTGCATAAACATAACTCTGAATAAAGCTAATGGTCTAAGTAAGGCCACAAAAGCAATGACATTTTAATTCCTATCAGGCCAGATTCATCACCGGCATCCGTGCTCTATGCATAACACCCATTAACTTTAATGGGGTTGCGCCTGCTTGCACCATGGGTGGGGTCTAACAAGGTCAAGTTACAGACCAGAGCCACTTTTTACTGGCTGCTGAAAAAAGTTAGAAATATTTTTTTATTTCAAATGTAAAATGACAAAGTCAAAGTGTTTAAAAAATTAAATTAATATTTTTTCTCTCATTATTATTTTGACCTGAAATCTGTTTCCTTAATTAAATTAAATTTTCCTCTATGATGTGTCCATTTTTGGTGCACCATTAAAGTGTTTGCTGATCTGCTGGCACTGACACTTTTAAAAGTATAAACAGTTTTGAAGCTATTTGCTTAGCCCACACATAAACCTTGGGCCCTGATGCAGCAAATGACTCCTTGTGTAATGTGTAGGTCCCTGCACCCAGGACGAGTCCCTCTGAAATCAGTGCAGAAACCACTTGCAGGACTGGGGGCCTTGCTTTGCAAAAATTGGCCCCGATGCAAGAAAGCATCCCTTGTCAGGAAAGAACTTTTCCTTTTACCAAAGTCCCATTGGCTTCTGTTTTTAAAATGACTACACTGGGATTTTGCATCTGCTTAAATTCTTTCCTGAATTGGGGCATATATCTACTGAAAGATAAGTCAAATTTAAGTTATGGCAAACTTGACCATGGCTCTTCAACTAGCTATAAACATAATAAGGAAACTACAAATGTGTTAGAAGGAGATACTTGATAATAGATAGCCTTACTAATCAAAGGCTCTGACTTTCTGTGTGCTCAACTCCCTGACTCTGCCCCAGGCCCCGCCCCCCGCTTCTTCCCACTCCCATTCTATCCCCACCCCGCCCATACTCCAACCCTTCCCCCAAGTCCCCATCCTGCTTCTTCATGCCCCGATCCACCTCCTCCCCTAAGCACGCCCTACCCTCGCTCATCCTCCTCCCTCCCAGCGCCTCCTGCATGCTGCGGAACAGCTGATCTTTGGCAGGCGGGAGGCACTGGGAGGGAGGGGGAGGTGCTGATCAACAGGGCCGACAGCACGTGGGAGGCGCTTGTGGGGAGGGAGCTGGCTGCCGGTGGGTGTTCAGCACCCACCGTTTTTTCCCCATGGGTGCTCCAGCCCTGGAAGTCCCAAAGAGTCTGCGCCTATGCTGCTAACCATCACACTGGCTGGGAATAGCACACACACAAAGAGGTATTTCAATTGAAACTGATTACAGCCCATGATTATATGATCCACTTTTAGCTATATAATATCTTACAATAGTGGGCTTAAAAATTAATCATAATTACTTACAACTTATGGTGATGCCAAGCTCCACGTTATGCTTCTTTGGTAGTTTTACATGAAATGTTCCACTACTTGGTATAACTGATTCTGTAATGAAAAGTAGATGAGTTACAGGTTGCAGTACTGTACTTGCAAGGATGTGGAGTTTTAAGTGCAAGCCAATGAAAATACATTTGTAACACTTACATCACACCTACCCATTCATGAAAACAATGTAGGAGTTGATGTGAAAGGAGCATGACACATGCAACATGTTTTATATCAGTGATGGTAATGTCACTGCATAAGGTAAGGGTCTGTAGCTTCATTATTCTGAGGGTTAAATCTCAACTGATGGAGACTGCATGTGCCTACCGGTGGCTTAGCCCACAATTTTGTGTGCGTGCATCCATGAAAAAAAATACTGTTGTCGGGTAGCTTTTAATTAAAAAGACACAAAATAAGTCAGGTAGCTTTTAATTAAAAAGACACAAAATTTCAGGCACTTTTTGGTTTAGGCCTAAGACATTTTGAAATATTCACCTAAATAACTGCAGTGGATTTTATTTCTCATGAAAAGTAAAGGAACAAAAGCATAGCATAGTGAGGGAAAGCAAGGAGCCAGCTGAGGCAATGAAAGTTTGAACACACAACGTTACATCCCAGTCCTGGCTTGTGGCACCTCCATTGCCCCAGATAAATCAGACTGCATGTTGCCGTGGTTTAGAGATGTAAATAAATACCACTAGCAACTAGAAGTCTGATTCTGCTCTGGTGAAGTCAATGGGAGTTTTGATGACATTATTGGGAACAGGAGTAGGCCCAAAGTTTGAAACACAAAACTCATTTTCATTTGTGACCTCGGACAGATTTAAAATTTGCTCTCCAGTTGTGCATGGTGTTATTTTTGAATATTGCATTGGCTATGTACAAAAGTGCAATAGTCTGACCATACTTGAATGGAAATTTGCATGATAAGATATCACTCATAATTATTACTGTAGCAACCCTTAGCTGGGATTTTGCATAACATGACCATTATATGAAATTCCATTTGTAAGAATATTTATACCATGCAAAATCACTGCAGAACTAACACAGTAATGACTTCTAAGGAGCTATTACTAAATTAATGGAGATGTCTTAATGGTTCTTAATATTTTATATATATATACATAATATTAATTTAAAAATATTTAAAAAATAATATATATGTGGGTGTGGGTTGGTGGGTGTTTTGGGGTGTACATTGTTTATATACTGTGCATATTACATATATAATCTGTGGTTTTGTATTCTATATGCTTCAATACCTTAAAAAAGGTGAGGAGTCATGGGAAAGTAAAAGATGCATTGGCAATGTTATGCATTTCCTGACTTTTATTAATTTAAGTTTTTGCATATAATTGTTTTTCAAGATGAAATTCTATTGATATTCTTTCTGGTCCATACCCTCAAGAATGGAACCATTAAGATTTCTCCACTAATCCACTTTTTACATAACACTTTTCTGTGCAGCAAAACATGTTATTAACAGGTAACACTCTATAGGAGATTGTAATACATTTAGGAATATTCTGCTGAGCTAAGACTCAAACTCTGGACAGAAATATGTTTGCAAATGAGGAAGAAGAGGGACGGTCACCATAACTTTCTACAGCATTTGTCATATCCACTGGGGTTTTGGAGCACACTGAGGAGAGCCATGTGCAATGAGAAAGCTGCACGAACAGGCATAATTTTCAGAGCGGCAGCTTCCCAAACAAATGGCATCTGTGAAAATAAAGTTTCAGCCTCAAATGCCTGCCAAATAAAATACACATGAAAATCATTCCTAATACTGTCTTGCAAAAAAAATATATATATTATACATTCATACCTGCAACATCAAACTCTATTTCTAAAGTGACCTTGTTGGTGATAGAAGAGTCTCTAAGAAGCTGATTAGCTTCTTCAAACGTGCTGTCTTCTGTTGGGATTCCATTTATTGCCATGAGTCTGTCTCCTATTTGTAGAACCCCACACCTTGATACACAATAATAAAAATTAGCCTTCAGAGGTACAGGTAACCAGTATCCAGTTATACAAAATAAATCCCATCTAACCTTTATAAAGGATGATATATCAGCTCATTCTATGGAATGGCAGCTAGCAGTTGTATCTACTATTGAACTAATGTAGTTCTACATGGAACCATGTTATCACAAAAACATATGCAGGTGCAGTTGAAATGTTCTAAGAAGTAATTAATAATTCAAAACTCAAGCATTTCCTATGTTATGATCTGAACTAAAACTTAAAAGAGATGGATGCGGTTCCTCCTTTGCAAAGAGTTTATTAGTTTTGAATTTCAGAGATTTTTTTAAAAAATGAATTCTCTCCTTTTTAATTAATATAGCCTCTAGTCTGCTGTTGAAGGAATCAGTAAGATAAAGGCACTGCTGCTTGTTATTTGTCTTACACCTGATCAAGAATACAACATTTTATTATCAGAACAGGGAGTTCATTACGTGCTACTTTTCCACTGAGCAATGGTCCAGAATTTCTCAGAAATCTGAAAGCAATCAAACCAAACCATCCCCAGGCATCATCAGCAAGATATAGTTAGAAGCAATCATCTGAAAGAGCCTCACCTTTCTGCTGGGCTGTCACACTCAATATATGAAATCAGAGGTGGAGAAGACAAGGTCTCAGTGGCAAACACGCTACCTTGGAGCTGTATCCCAAATCCTACAATGGGGTCAGCTGTCAGCACTACTTCTGTGGTTTCTGTGTGGACAACCTGCCCAGCCAGACCAACAGTGCTAGAGGCTAAAGACACTAAAACAGAACAGACCAGAGGGAAAGACATTCAGACACAGAGTAGAAATGTAATTGCTTTCTGATATAATCCATTGTATAGATTTTAAGGGCAGAAGGGACCATCATGATAATCTACCCTGACCTCCTGCATATTGCAGGCCACAGAACCTCACCCACCTACCATGTAATAGACCCCTAACCTCTGGCTGAGTTACTGAAGTCCTAAATCTGATAACTCCAAGTTACAGAGAATCTACCATTTACACTAGTTTAAACCTGCAAGTGTCCCATGCTGCAGAGGAAGACAAACCCTCTCCCACCTGGTCTCTGCTAATCTGACCCAAGGGAAAATTCCTTCCTGACCCCAAATATGGCGATCAGTTGGACCCTGAGCATTTTGGCAAGACCCAACAGCCAGACACCCAGGAGAGAATTCTCTTTAGTAACTCAGAGCCCCCGCCCAACACACACTATCTGGGATCTATCACTGGATGTTGGGGAATATTTGCTACTAGCAGTTGCAAATTGGCTACATGCCATTGTAGGCAGTCTCATCATACTGCCTCCCTCCATAAACTTATCAAGCTCAGTCTTGAAGTCAGTTTTTTGCCCCACTGCTCCCCTTGGAAGGCTGTTCCAAAACTTCACTCCTCTGATGGTTAGAAACCTTTGCCTAATTTCAAGCCTAAACTTGTTGATGGCCAGTTTATGGCCATTTGTTCTTGTGTACACATCGTCACTTAAATAACTCCTCTCCCTTCCTGCTATTTATCCCTCTGGTGTATTTATAGAGAGAAATCATATCTCCCCTCTGCCTTCTTTTGCTTAGCCTAAACAAGCCAAGCTCTTTGAGTCTCCTCTCATAAGGTAGGTTTTCCATTCCTCGGATCATCCTAATAGCCCTTCTCTGGATCTGTTCCAGTTTGAATTAATCTTTCTTAAACATGGGAGATCAGAACTGCACACGGTATTCCAGAGGAGGTCTCACCAGTGCCTTGTATAATGGTACTAACACTTCCCTATCTCTACTGGAAATACCTCGCCTGATGCATCCTGGGATTGCATTAGCCTTTTTCACAGAC
The DNA here is from genome assembly GCF_013100865.1 of Trachemys scripta elegans. NCBI lineage: Eukaryota > Metazoa > Chordata > Testudines > Emydidae > Trachemys > Trachemys scripta. The sequence continues at coordinate 61,708,110 of NC_048298.1, forward strand.
GCATCACATATGCGGTTCATAGTCATCCTGTGATCAACTAATACACCCAGATCTTTCTCCTCAGTCACTTACAACGGATATGTCCCCAGCGGGTAGCAAAAATTCTTGTTGTTAGTCCCTAAGTGCATGACCTTGCACTTTGCTCTATTAAATTTCATCCCATTTCTATTTCTCCAGTTATCAAGGTCATCCTGATATTCTTGTATGATATTCTGGTCCTCCTCCATATTGGCAATACCTTCCAACTTTGTGTCATCTGCAAATTTTATTAGCACACTTTCACTTTTTGTGCCAAAGTCATTAATAAAAATGTTAAATAAGATTGGTCCCAAGATTGATCCCTGAGGAACTCCACTAGTAACTTCCCACCAGCCTGACAGCTTCCCTTTCAGTAGTCTCCCTTTTAACCAGTTCCTTATCCACCTTTCAATTCTCATATTAATCCACATTTTCTCCAATTTAACTAATAATATCCCATATGGAACTGTATTAAATGCCTTACTGAAATCCAAGTACATTAGATCTACTTCATTTCTTTTGTCTAAAAACCCAGTTCTCCTATCAAAGAAAGAGATCAGATTGGTCTGGCACAATCTAACTTTTGTAAAACCATGCTGTATTTTATCCCTGTTACTGTTCACCTTTATGTCCTTAACAACTTTCTCTTTCAAAATTTGTTCCAAGACCTTGCATACAATTGTGGTCAAACTAACAGTCCTGTAGTTTCCCAGATCTTCCTCCCACTCTTCCCCCATTTCTTAAAAACAGGTACTATCTTAGCAATTTTCCAGTCATAGGGTCTGACCCTGAGTTTATGGATTCATTAAAATCCTTGGTATTGGGCTTTCAATTTCATGTGCCAGTTCCTTTAATATTCTTGGATGAAGATTATCTGGGTCTTTGCAATTTAGTCCCATTAAACAGTTTAAGTTTGACTTCCACCTCGGATGTGGTCATTTCTACTTACATATCCTTATTTCCATTAGCCACCCTGTCACTACACCTAAGCTCCCCATTACCCTTATTAAAAATGGAGGCAAAGTATTTGTTGAGGTGTTGGGACATGCCTAGATTATAGTTACTCTCCACCCCATCCTCAGTGCTTAGTGGTCCCACTTCTTCTTTCCTTGTTTTCTTTTTATTTATATGATTACAGAACCTTTTACTATTGGTTTTAATTCCCTTTGCAAGGTCCAACTCTGCTTGGCTTTTGGCAGTTCTCACTTTATCTCTACACTTTCTGACCTCCAAGAGGGAGCTTTCCTTGCTGATCCTTCCCAGGTGCCATTCCTTTTAAGCTTTCTGCTTTCTCTTAATCACCTGTTTGAGATGCTTGCTCATCCAGCTTGGTCTGCAACCCTTCCCTATGAACTTTTCCCCCTTACTTGGGAGGCTTCAGTTAGTTTCTGAAACTTCGATTTAAAGTAATTCCAAGCCTCCTCCACATTCAGATCCATGAGTTCTTCAATCCAGTCCTCTTCCCTAATTCCTTTCATTTTTTAAAGTTTGCCGCTTTGACATCAAGGATCCTAGCTGCAGATCTATTTTTTGTTTACCCTTCCATTTAGCTTAAACTGAATTAGCTCATGATCACTCGAACCAAGGTTGTCCTCTACAACCAGCTCTTCTATGAGGTCCTCACTACTCACCAATACCAAATCTAAAATTGCATCGCCTCTTGTTGGTTCAGTGACTATTTGGTGAAGAAATCTGTCAGCTATCACATCCAGGAAAATCTGAGTCCTACTATTATTAGTAGCACTTGTCCTCCAAGTTAAAGTCTCCTACAATCACACAATTCCCAGTAGTATTTATTTCTTTAAAAATATTAAAGAGGTCTCTATCCATATCCAAATCAGATTCCAGGGGTCTGTAGCATACCCCAAGCACTATCTGTATGCCAGTCAGGCCTACTATTCCACAACAATATTTGGTTTCACTTCCTGCACCAGTAGCTATAGTTCCTCCATTTTGTTACCCAGGCTCCTTGCATTGGTGCACATCTATTTAATAAACTCACTGACTCCCAGAGACAGTCAACTTCTCATTCAAACTCTATTTAGAGCAAAGTTTATAAATGATATTTAAATGGGTATGACAGCTAAAAAGAACAGAAAACAGCTGGTTTTACAATTTAAAAAAGAACGTGTCTGAACAGCTTACGGGAGTTATGTACCGACTCCCACTGACTTTCAGCCTCACTACCAGGGCTGTAACTAGGGTGGGATGAGAGGCGCAGAGCTGGTGGGGGCACAAAAATGGGGTGGCACAGGATCGGACCCAGCAGCATCAACCGCCCCCTCCCCCCCCGGATTGTGCCCAGTGGCTTCAGCCTCCCACACTCCCCAGGATCAGCTGGAGCCCAGGGTGTTCAGCACACCTCTACCCTGCAGAATCGCGGGTCCAGTGACCCCATCTAGAGCAGGCTCTCCCTGGTGTTAGGACCGCAGTGGCAGGCAGGCAGGGCTCTGAGTGTTGAGTGGCAGGAAGGGCAGGGGAGGGGAGTGCAGAGGTTAGGGGAGAAGGGGGCACAGGAGGCGAGTGCAGGGGTTAGTTGCATTCCCCAGACCTGCTGTATGGCCATGAGCCAATGGCTCTGCTCACGCTCCCTAACCTGTGTCCAGGGCTGAGGCCTGGCAGAGCAGTGTCGCCAGCTTGGGGCATGGCCCTTCCCAGCATTGGGGGTAAGATGACCAGGTGTCCAGTTTTTGACCGGAACACCCGGTCGAAAAGGGATCCTGGTGGCTCTGATCAGCACCGCTTGACTGTCCGGTTGGCGGCGCTGTCTACCACGCTACCCCTAGTGCTGCCCCCGCCCCAAGTGCCACCTCCACAGTTCCCATTGGCCAGAAACCATGGCCAATGGGAGCTGCAGGGGTGGCGCCTGAGGACGGGGCAGCGCGCAAAGTCACCTGGTGGCGCCTCTGCATAGGAGCCTGAGGGTGGACATGCCGCTGCTTCTGGGAGCTGCTTGATGTAAGCGCCACCTGGAGCCTGCTCCCCTGACCCCATCCTGGGCCCCAACCCTCTTCCCCAGTCCCATCCCTGATTCCTCCTCCCGCCCTCTGAACCCCTTGTTCTGAGCCCGGAGTATCCTCCTGCATCCCTGACCCCCTCCTGCACCCCAACCCCGCGCTCCAGCCCTGATCCCCCTCCTTCCCTCCAAATTGTTCAGTTCCAGCCCAGAGCACCCTCCTGCATCCCAAACCCCTCATCCCCAGCCCCATTCCACAGCCTGCACCCCCCCCACATCTCAACCCCCACCTTAGCCCAGAGCCCGCTCCCATACTCCGAACCCCTCAGTTCCACCCCCCAAGCCCAGAGCCCACTTCTGTACCCCAAACCCCTCATTCCTGGCCCCATCCCAGAGCCCACAATCCCAGCCGGAGCCCTCACTCCCCCCTGCACCCCAATCCCTGAGACAGCGCAGTTAAAATGAGCAAGTGAGTGAGGGTGGGAAGAGCAAGTGACGGGGGGCGGGAGGGGAGTGAGTGGGGGCATGGCCTCTGAGAAGGGGCGGGGCCTGGGCAGGGCCTCAGAGAAGGGGCGGGACGGGGGCAGGGCAAGGGTGTTTGATTTTGTGTGAGTAGAAAGTTGGCAACCCTAACGGAGAGAGAGAGGACATCTGAGGTTAAGGCTCTCATTAAAGTTGCTAATCCCCAGTTGTACACACTAGAGGGTGTTTGGAATTTAAACAGACTCATCCCTGATCAGGGTTTCGCTGTGGACGAGCTGTGTGATGAGCTGCACAGCCGTGGCTCTTGGGTGGCCTGGCTGAACATGGCATTGACACCCACCCACCGGGCACTGCTCAGGCCACTCACAGGGTCAAGACTGTCCTGGAGCCTTTGCCTCACAGAGTGCTGAACTCTGCCCCTTGGCTGAATCCTGATACAAATGCATGGCAATGGCAAGGAGGAAAGGCCTCCTAGAGCACCCCATGGCAGCCCCCTGGCACTCACATGTGCTCAGCTCCCATGGAACTGGGGAGTCCTAGGCTGAAATTCCAGCAGAGCGGTCTATAGATGCACGTTTTTCACAGCTGCTGATGGAATGATGGCCCCTGTCACTCACACATGGATTGCAAATTAGTGGCCAGCTCTTCTTTGACCCTGTTCTATGCTGTAACAACCTTCTGACTGCATTGAACAGCTCCCTGGGCACTGGGCCAGCAAAGGAGTAACTCAGGGTGGTACTGCTCTGTGGTGACACTCCACAGCCAGATGGAACTGCCATGTGCCACTGTGCTGCATAATAGCCTTGGAGAGCTTCACAGCTGTGGCTGGGGTACAACCCACCTCGCCTGCACCAAATCACTGGGCCCTGAGGCCTGAGCTAACAGAGAATCTCTGCTATCTGTTAGCAGTGTAGGGCCCATGACAACCAGGGGAATCACAAAAGGTACATGGTGCACATACACACCAGCCTGTTCATTGCACACGTGCCTAGATAGACAAAGCTTGCCCTGAGAACCAGCTATTCAGATCTAACTTCTGACATCAGCATAAGAAATCTCTGTGCACCAAATGCTTCCATCCCATAATTTCCACCGGCGCGGCTTCTCTTTCCTGCTCCACATCTCTGGATTATGACTTCTAACAAAGAAGAGCTTTGAACAATGGATTGAGGATCCCAATATTTGGGATGAACCAGAGAGACTTATTACAAACTGGCAGATTTAACATCATTGTATTAACCTGATCTACAAACTCTGAAATCAATTGTAATGTATATGATTCATTTTAACCTCTTAATAATACTCTTCCTTTTTTATATATTAATAAACCTTTAGTTTTTAGTTACTAAAGGATTGGCTAACAGTGTGGTTTTGGGGTATGATCTGAAGTGTGTGTCGGGGTCTTTGGAACTGGAAGAACCTAATATATGTGATTCTTAGTTTTAATAATCATTTATCACAGAAGTCTGCTTTGTCTGAGTGGTGCATGAGGGGCTAGGGAGCCTGAAGGGGACTGTCTGTGGCTACATAATAACTAGTATAGTATTTTGGAAGCACACATTTGTTACAGGTTTGGTGAAATCTTGTGATAGAATATACCACCAGTTTGGGGTACATGCCCTGTATTCTGGCATTCTGACCCGAGATTGACGCTCTTAGTTGCGTCCCACACCAGGCAGCGTGACAATGGGATCTTGGGATTTGTCATTCCCAAATCCAGATTTTCCCCCCGAGAGCAACAGGCCCCTCAGTCACTGAGGCACCTCCTCCTCATATGGGACTCAATCCTGGCCATAAGGATTGAAACGGACTCCTCCCATTCCCAAAGCACAGGCTTCTCCCCACTATCAACTGAGCTGAATGAGGGTCTTATTGATTTAATGGTAGGACACAGCCGAACAGTTTTGACTCCACCTCAAGTTTTGGGATTGGGAATATCTTGCTGTATTATCTCCTGATTGTTCTAAATTTACATATAAACTTAAAATACAGCTTTAATTGGTGTTTATATACATTTTGTTCTTTCTTTATATAGGAATTAGATTCAGTGCTAATTTCTAAGTTATCTGCAAAAAGCCTAGAGTTTTCAGGTGCCTAAGTAGTCCATGGAATCACGGTCAAAGTTGCCCCCCATACCAAAATCTGAAATGGTGCCCTGCTCAGCCCTGGGGAGCAGGAGAGGTCTATAGGGAGGCGCTGACTGACAGCTGGTGCTGCATTCTGAGCCTGCGCCAGCTGCCCTATCACCGTGACAGGGAGTGACACTGCCCCACACCTCCAGTGGGTACCCCCACCGCAGCTACCCCCTCCAGCGTTCCCCAAATATCCGCTCCAGCGCCCCCCCAACTGTTCCCCCCCAGCTCCCTCTCTCCTCCTCTTCCCCCCAGCAGTGTCCTCTCTTTGGGAACATGAAATCTGTAACCCTAGAGGTCGCTCTGTTCTCACAGCCTGGGTTTCCAGAGCTGGCAGAAGTGAGTCCACCCTGCCAGCAGCAGCCGCTGAGCACCAGGTTCACATGGCCAAGGTGAGAGCTTGGGCTGTGTGACTGTCAGCCACAGGGCTGGGGCAGGGCAGGCAAGGAGCACAAGAGGTGATTCCACTCTGCATGCAGGGAGTGTGGGGAGAATGACCCAGCTGCAATGGCAGGTCCCTGGGCGGTGAATGGGGTGTGACCAGACTGCTGAGAGACAGGTGCCCAAGAGGGATGAGTACTCCAGAGGGAGCATCTCATAGCAGCCAGGATCCATGGGCAGGGGTTGGCCCTGGTCAGCACCAGGCTCCTTCAGGGCAGAGGCAAGAGCACAATGGGGAACAGCTTGGAGCTGTGCTGCCCACCCTGTCTGGGGAGTGCCAGGCCGTGCAGAGGGAGCAGGGCAGGGGAGAGCTCATGGGCAGCCAGCCAGTGCTTTGGCTCCCACAGGGTGGAGAGTCAGAGTTCCAAGCGGCCAGGCGACTCCCTGCCAGCTCCTTGCAGGAGTTAACAGTTTTCAAACTGTGGGGCGCATGCCCCTAGAGAGAAACATTTTTAAAACATCTGTGCTAAATGGCAGAAATCTAGGGGGATGGAGCGGGGACGTGACCCTGGGTGCCCCACCATGGGTCGTTTCTAGGGGATGCAAATATGCTTGCTCACCTTGGGCACTAAAATCCTTAGTTATGGCTCTGCTAGCTCCTGTAGGCTTCTTTGAAAATCTCTAATATTTTATTCATTAGCAACCGGGCAAATGTCCTAGAGAGGTAGGAAATCTCACCACCTGTCGTGTTTATTTCTCATTAACATTTATGTCAGGCTATTTGAGCTATGTAATACCAATTAACCACCCTTTTCTGCTTTATACCACAGTATAGACAAACATATTTGGGGAAAGAAGTTCTATAAGGTCCTTCAAAAAGACTGATCTTATAACTCCTATAGAAAGCCCCCCCTGTGCTTGCAAGATTCCTATGTTTCTGACAGACTTTTTTGCTCTCTCTTTATTCCCATTCCATCTCAACTGACTGCACTGCGGCACAAGTCAAGAGAAAAATGACTTTGAGATTCAACACCGATACCTACACAAAAGGATTAGGGTGCCCTTGGGTACATTGATCCCTGCCTAATGAGGTCTTTTATTATTATTTATATGTAGCCACTGGAAGACACTATTATCTTATACAAAGAGGACGGGCAGCAATTCGTTCTGTTTCTAGTCAAACCAGTAAAGCACTATTGCAGCGGTATCCCTAAATCCTCCAGCACTTATGGCACTACAAGTGTTTTTCCAGTACAAATCTAGGCTACTGCCCACTCCTCCCCTAAATTCCTTCAAGGCTCATTTCTGCCTACAAGGAATTAGCTAAAATTTAATGACTCATCTGAGGGACAGTTTGCTTTGTCCTTTTTTAATGAGCAAAAACAAAGTTACTACTTGTTATTAAATACGTTTTGCATTTTGTAAGTTGTTAGCACAGCCGTAGAAAAATCACATTGGTTTTCCTTCCTTGGGATTTGTGTAAACATTTCCTTCAGTTTAGGGTTTACAGCACTAGTTTTTTGCTTTGAGTTTCAAATTAATATGATTTTGCAAACTCAATTTGCAAATTCATTCAATACCCACTGTAGTCAATAGGAGTCTGTCCATTGGCTTCAATGGTTTTATATCAGGGCATCAAGACTGTTTTTTCATGTCACTTATCTTCCACTCATCTAATTAGGTGCCACCCCAAAAAAGATATTGACTATGAATGTATTATAAAAACAAACAAACTCCTCACTCCATAACCTTAAGCAGCCTCCTCAGCTAAAAGTACCTTGTATTCTTATTAGCTTCCCTTAATTCTCCACTCCTCATTTTTTTTTTTGATCATCATCTTCCTGTTTAGTGCATCATCTTCCTGTTTAGTCTAATTTTAGATAGCAAGTTCTTTGAAGCAAACATAAAAGGGACTATTTCTCAATCACAAAAAGGCACACACTGTCCAAAATGAAAAGCTAACAATTCTGCAAGTAAAACACAAGAATGCAATAACGGAGTCCCCAGTCTACCAACTGCTTAGGCCTTCCACTCTTTTATATCTGTCATTCATTAGCAATATCTTTTTACCAACTTTTTTTTTGGCACCTAAACTACTATAAAGTTTTGACCAAATCAATCTGAATATACTAAAAACATGCTTGACAAAAAACAAAGCTGGCTAGATAGGCGTGCATGTATTTTTATAAATTGACAAATTCAATTCAATTGTCTTCTGCAATTTTACTTCAACTATTTCCCACCATTTTGATTTAATGAACTGTGCCACAATCTAGTTTACACATATAGATTTGGGGAAGAACTCTGGAGCTTCATGTTGAATGTCAGAAGAGAGGAAAGGAACTGGGGTTACATCCCAGCAGCCACATTTCAGCCTTCTTTTTCTGTCCTGGCTTCACCTCTGACTTTTGTATTTAGGTTGAACTCTGTAAGCTATGGAAAAGAAAGATTCTATGGCTTCTCTGAATCGGTTTTTGATTTTGTGAGTTTGTGGTTCCAGTTCTTTATTGCTAAGATCAGGCCAATTTCCCCTGAGATGCTGACCGTAGCATCATCAGCATGTAAACTGTCAAGTCCCTTAAACCTCCTTGAGTCATTTTGTAAATGTAGTGCCTATTTGCAGAATCCCTTGCTATGTAAAATGGGTGCGATATTTTGATTGAAGGTCTCCTCTTGATCAATACGAATTCCTAATACAGATGACTGACATTTTTCAAATGACTTTTTTGGTTGAAAATGGCTTTAAAATTATGAGGCCATTTTAGCTTTTCCAATGTTTTTGTTTTTCAAAAATTTGTGACATGACTTGTTGGCGTATAATTTAAACTTTTTCAATCAACCTACCATGAGACTGAGGGTGGCAGATGAAGAATTTTTTTAAACTTCTACAATGTTCATTAGGATTGTGTTAGATATTGCTTCTTACTCAATGAGGTTTAAATAGTGCACTAATCATGAATAGGTCAGAGAATGATTACATCTGAGAGTTCTAAATTTTTTCATTTTATAAGCAAATCGTGAAGACCTCCATGTCATAGTTTTATCTGCCCTTTTGGGTGGCATCATCAGCAACTCAGGCAAAATATTCTGAGGGTCTATTTTCAGACACAGAATCAATATTTTAAGTAGGCACACATTTTTCTCTATGCTTATGCCATTATCAGGCCACTTCTCATATTCAACCAGGCATTTTGCACTAATGTCAACGCCAGTTCTTTTTGTTCTTTAACTTTTCCTTTTGTTTCTTCATTTGCAAGTTGAAATCTGTCTTGAGGAATATATCTAAGGTAAAATGCTTCAGTCTTGTTTCAAATTCTTCAATTTTTTTACACAATTATTTTAATGGCATAATCACCAATTGATCTTTGCCATTTTTTAGGAGCCGAAGAACTGTGGATGGGCTGGCATCTTGAATGAAGCAGAGCTGTGACTAAAGTTATGATCATGATTATGATTATATTTCCATGACTAGGTATCTATCTAGGTACTTCTACTGTCCGTGTTCTCATAGTATCTGATTACTGTAGAATATTCAGTGATGACAATGGCATCAAAATATTTCACTTGCGAAATCAAGCTCATCAATGTTATTCTCTTTCACTTCGAGGTTTCAGTCAAGAGAACAGTTGATTTTGAAGCTAGTTTTCCTCACTTTTTGAGATGAGCATGAATCTTCTCTCTTTTGCTACTCAAATCTTGATAATGTTTATATTTTACTTTACAAGAATTACTTCACCCATCCCATAGCTTCTTTCTAACCACTTCCTTCAACTTGAGACATGCCAAGTTAGATAAATTCATACTCAAATGTCTTGTAATCACTAAATACTAAACATCCATATGTAGTAAGAATGAAAAACAAACAAAAAACCTCTAGTTTCAATAATCTGAAAACTGAAAATTTAGATAGTGACATAAGTATAGACCCATGTTATCAGATGCCCCACCTACCTGCCAGAAGTTTCCAAGTCCTTGCAAAGCAAACCTCCTAACAGTTCATAATCGCACACATTCCCCTTTAACATCAAATGACAATTATTCCATTCACTAGCCACATCCCTCTCTCCCATCACCAATAACTCAACTTCTTTCCCTCCCTCAACTTCCTTCATGACAGCTCTGATATTCAACTGAAATTAGGGCCTAATACTTACAGTGCTGAAACACTTTCAAATGTATATTTTGTTCATGTAGTTACAGAGTCTAAGTGTGCCACCAAAGTTAAAAAAATATTAAAAAATCTGACAACCAATAAAACTCCACTGGAGGGTTTGCACAAACCTGCCATCCACAGCTGCCAGTAGAGGGATACTTTCTGCCTAGCCCAGGGGTCGGCAACCTTTCAGAAGTGGTGTGCCTAGTCTTCATTCATTCACTCTAATTTAAGGTTTTGCGTGCCAGTAAGACATTTTAACATTTTTAGAAGGTCTCTTTCTATAAGTCTATAATATATAAGTAAACTATGGTTGTATGTAAATTAAATAAGGTTTTTAAAATGGTTAATAAGCTTAATTTAAAATTAAATCAAAATGCAGAGCCCCCCGGACCGGTGGCCAGGACCCGAGCAGTGTGAGTGCCACTGAAAATTAACTTGCGTGCCGCTTTCGGCACGCGTGCCATAGGTTGCCTACCCCTGGCCTAGCCTCTAGGGTGTGTGCAGTGAAGGCCCCAAAGCTTTAGCAACTGTTCAAGGGCATCTGGATCCTGTAGTTTAACTGCAGTAGGGATCAGATTGTGCCACTTCCAACTACTTGAGGGACATCTAAAAGGCTCTGTGGATAGAGGAGGGGGCAGTCCTTGCATGGCATTTCCCTCTTTTGGAAGTCCAGGATATGTAGGTAGAAACAGCCACATGACACACTCTTGAAGAGACTGGTAAGAAGGGAGGACTAAGAACACCAGGCCTCCATCTTAAAAGACATCAAGGATGAATGGAGACATGGGGGTTGGTTAAGGCCTTCATTGGTTAAAATAGTTTGGATGAATATCTGAACTTTTGGATGCTTCTGAGAACTGGAGTCCAAACCTTTGGAAATTTCCCTGTCCTTAAAATTTGTCTGGAGTTTGATTATGGTGTATTAGGGCTTTGAGTACTATTGGTGTATTTCTGCAAGAAGAGCATGTAGGATACTGGCCCCAGTGAATCTTTGTTAATGCTGAGGGCTAGTTTATTGCATGTTTTTATACATACATTGAATATGCAAGCAGTTATTTTACTAAATGCTCCTATGTGTAATATTGTTGGCCTTCCTGGGGATTGGTTTACTATGTGCTATGCAGTATGTAGATTTGTAATCCTGAATATGGGGGTTGCATTTTTGTTATTTTTATTCCCCTAATAGTGACAGAAGGACAAGAATTATTAAAAGGTGAACGGGGGATTATTTTAGCTGCATAATTACAAGTTAGCAGGGGAACTCTGGCAAATGTAAAATGCTCCATATTCCTAGAGGCAGTGGAGAAACTAGCCAATGACAGCAAAACATGAGAGATGATTGTCATGGGGTGTCCCATGCTGTCTCAACCATTAAAGGGTTAATAGGGAAACTAGCTGCCTGCTCAGCTAGGGCTGACTGGTGGACTCACAACAACTACAGTGGTAAAAGGACTGCAGAGCAGAAGGCTGAGAAGCCATGGAAAACAAGAACCTTCAGCAACAGGCTGGTGACAAGACCAGGAGACCAGACCCTCTGGAGGAGGGGACTACAGGAGTGACTTGGAGGAACAGCCTGCAAGACAAGCCTGGTAGGAAGCTGCCAGGGAAACAGTAAGAGGTGGGGAGAGTTTGGAGCCAACCGCTTTGCACAGGGTCCCTGGCCTGGAACCCAGAGGAGTGGCCGGGTCTGGGTTCCCCTACAAACCCAGGAAGGGGGCTGATTAAGGCCCTGAACAAGTGAACCATACCTGAAGGGGTCAGGGACTGAGTACCTCTCATCTAGAGCCACCGGCCTCCTGAAGTATTGGGCTTTTTAACACCCTGAGAGGGGAAAGAACCATCAGGGACCTGGACAGAGAGCTAAGGTCAGAACAAGGAAGCAACAAGCAGGCAAGAAGGCAGGCAACATATCAAAAGAGGTAAACTGAGGCAGAGCTGCTGTGTCACCAGATCTTGCTGCGAGGCGGCACCAAAAATCAAAGGGATCACCAGCAATGAGGTTTTGTGAAAAACATAAAAACAAACAAACCAGGGATTCCCAAGACCATCTCTAATTCCACGAAAACCATCACGTCAACTCTTATATTTCACCAACCCTAGTATAAATTTCATCTATCCTATTTACATAGCCACACTGCATAGCATTTGGGGATTTAAACTCTACCCAAACAGTGACATAATTGTTTCCATAGTAAGTAAAATACTTCAAAGGTGAAAAAGCAGAGGAAGAGGAAAAAATAAGTGGCATAAATAAAGTATGTGATGGCATGGAGGTGTCTTAAATTTTCACAACCACATGTTTGGGAAGCCCTGTATAAGTATTACAATCATTGTAAACTCACAGCAATAAAATGTTTATAGTACCCTTTGTTACCACGAGTTTGGGATGATCATATTAGTTATGCAGGTTTTTCTAACAAGGGGCAATGAAAACTTTATAGCACCCTTCACCAACATATCTTCTCCCTTTCCCTCTCAGAGATTTATTACAACTTACATTTAAAACTGTTCCACAACAATCTGACTGGTTAGAAATTGGTCACTAAACCCAAAACAGATTGTCCTATTGCTCTTCTAGGGAAAGGGCAACAATCTACATCTGACATAAATCACTGTTGTCAAGCAGGGACATTTGACCAGTCTCCCATTAATCCCCTACAAAAGGAGCTGGCAGGCTTGTCCAAATTTTTCTGCTCTGCAGTGGAAGTGGCCATCTCTCTGAGGGACATAAGAATTGCCATCTAATGGAGTGTCCTGTCTATGACAATGGCCAGCACCAGATGCTTCAGAGGAAGGTGTAAGTGTAACACCGACAGACCCCGGTAATCGGCGGGCGGGATTGAACCTGGGACCTCTGGAGCTAAATGCATGAGCCTCTACTTCATGAGCTAAAAGCCATATGGCCCTTAGCTAAGGCTGTAGAGCAAACTCATTAATCTCTAAGTGGTCTTGGTGCCACTAGATGGGACAGAACACCACACCCAGAAGGTGTGTGGTTACATAAGGACTCCACAGTGGGCAGATGTGGGGTAATCTGATCAGATGTTATCAGATATGGGGTAACCCCCCCTCCCCACTTTAGATGTTTCCTAATCTCTATTTGTTAGGGATTGGTTTAAAACCTGAAGCATGAGGTTTAATATAACTTCCTGGGTTGGTTGCATTCCCAGTTTCTCCTTAATGCAGGAACCATTCTCAGATGTTGCAGTGTGTATGTGATTAAAGTGTGAAAATCACCTCTGGGCAGAGTGTCAGTACGAAGCCCCGCCTATGTGCCACTTACACCCTTTTATGTTGGCGCTCTGCACAGGGGAGAATTTGACTGAAAGACGTATGTTTATTGAAAACATTCTAAAAATATCATAAAAATAGGTAGTGACGGTCTCCAGAGGCAAGAGCAGTAATAAAATTGCCTCAGATAATAATAGTTTCTTCAATTGCACAAAATGACCACAGTCTGACAGGATACCACCATCTCAGGAAATATTTTTGCCTTGGGCAGTATTTTACTGCTATCCCTTTCCAACTCAATTAGTATTTGTATAATAATCCCTCTGTCTCTCTGCATGCATAGAGAAAGAAAGAGATTCATACTTTATAATACTTAATCTTATCAATGCCACAATATGGATTCATGCAGTATCTCCTAATGATCTTAAAGGATATATTAGCAGATGATATGTCAAAATGTGTATTGGATCAAATGGCAGATCAGATAAAAAATCTGATGAAGGGCAAAACTGTATGAAAAGAGTTGTACTGCTAAAGAAACAGGCAAACACCCGCCCTCCCCCCGTCTCACATGGAGTTATTTGCTATTTCCCACAAAAATCAGAGATGATTTACATTGACGAGAAACTGCCATTTTGCTGTGACAATGGCAGATTTTTGAGAGGGGGTGGTGCTTTGTGTTGTGGTGGAATCCCACAATTTCCCTCACTACCATCCCCAAGAGAAACTTGTTCCACAGTGTAAATAGTGAAAATTTATCTCTGACTAATGCCCTAATCCTGCAGGCTGAACCGAGCAGGAACATCCATTGACCTAAATAGATCTCCATGTGGGCCAACCCTTATGTCTGTGCAGAGTCCAATTCAAGACAGCAGGGCTCGGTGCAGGTACAGGAAGTTTATCATTATGTATCAGATTGCAGGATCATGTGCAAAAACTCTCAGAATGAAAGACAGTAGTTTCACATGCTCTACTTAAAGTGGGCCTGGAGTTAGCAAAATAACTATATAAAAATGGCCCCTCTGCTCAATGTATCTGGTACCTATTTATCATGAAATGCCCAGGGAGATTAGGGAGACTATAAAAATAGAAAGCTCAGTAATAATGGAGGATTTCAATTATCCCCATATTGGCTGGGATACATGTCATCTCAGGACAGGATGCAAAGATAACATTTCTAGACACTATTAATACCTGTTTCTTGGAGCAGCTTGTCCTGGAACCCACAAGGGGAGAGGCATTTTTTGGTTAAGTCTTAAGTGAAGCCCAGGATTTGGTCCAAGAGGCAAATATAGGTGAACCACTCAGTAATAGCGACCATAATGTACATCTCTGTAGGGCGGAAGATAACAAAGAAATCCACCCCAGTAGCATTTAACTTCAAAAAGGGGGACTACACAACAATGAGGAAGCTAGTTAAACAGAAATTAAAAGGAACAGTAACAAGAGTGAAATGCCTGCAAGTTGCATGGAAACTATTTAAAAACACCATAATAAAGGCTCAAACTAAATGTATACCCCAATCAAAAACGGTAAGAGATCAAAAACAGGCTACCATGGCTAAACAGCGGAATAAAAGAGGTGGTTAGAGGCAAAAGGCATCCTTCAAAAATTGGAAGTCAAATCCTACTGAGGAAAATATAAAGGAGCATAAACTTTGGCAAGTCAAATATAAAACTATAATTAAGCAGACCAGAAGAGAATTTGAAGAATAACTAATAAAAAACAGAAAAACTAACAACAAAACATATTTTAAGTACATCAAAAGCAGGAAAGCAGCCAAACAATCATTAGATGATCAAGGTGCTAAAGGAGCACTCAAAGAAGACAAGGCCATTGCATAGAAGCAAAATTAATACTTTTGCATTGGTCTTCTCTGCAGAGGATGTGAGGGAGATTGTCACACGTGAGCCATTCTTTTTAGGTGACATATCTGAAGAAGTTTCCCAAATTGAGATGTCAATAGAAGTAGTTTTGGAACAACTACTTGATAACAGTAATAAGTCACCAGGACCAGATGGTATTCATCCAAGAGTTCTGACGGAACTCATATATGAAATCGCAGAACTATTAACTATGGTATGTAACCTATCTCTTAAATCAGCCTCTGTACCAGACTAGAGTATAGAAAATGTAACACTAATATTTCTTTAAAAGGCTCCAGAGGCGATCCTGGCAATTAGAGGCCAGTGAGCCTAACTTCAGTACCAGGCAAATTGTTTAAAACTATAGTAAAGAACAGAATATTCAGACACATAACTGAATACAATATGTTGGGGAAAAGTCAACACAACTTTTGTAAAGGGAAATCATGCCTCGCCAATCTATTAGAGGTCTTTGAGGGAGTTAACAAGCAAAAGGCAAGGGTGATCCTGTTGATACAGTGTAAATGGATTTTCAGAAAGCCTTTGACAAAGTCCCACATCAAAGGATCTTAAGCAAACTAATCAGACATGGAATAATAGGGACGGTCCTCTCATGGACTAGTAACTGGTTAAAAGATAGGAAACAAAGGGTAAGAAAAAATGGTCAGTTTTCACAATGGAAAGAGATAAATAGTGTGGTCCCCCAAGAATCTGTTCTGGGACCAGTGTTGTTCAATATATTCAACAATGATCTGGAAAAGAGGATAAACAGTGAGGTGGCAAAGCTTGCAGACAATACAAAATTACTCAAGATAGTTAAGTCCAAAGCTGACTGCAAAGTGTTACAAAGGGATCTCACTAAACTATGTGATTGGCAACAAAATGGCAGATGAAATTCATTGTCTGAAAAATGCAAAGTAGTGCACATTGGAAACCATAATTCCAACTATACAGGTCTGTCGCATCTTTCGCACACTTAACATGCGCAATTTCAACTTTACGCGGTTGGGAAAAAAAAAAAAGAAGAGAAAAATAACAATTTTAATACTATACCTGTAGTGCGGGCGATTTCGCCCGCCATTGAACTCAATGGAATTTTGGCTATACGCAGTTTTCGCTTTACGTGCTAACTGCGGAACGGAACCCCCGCGTAAGATGAGACAGACCTGTACATTCTAAATGAGGGGGTCTAATAGCTGTTACCACTCAAGAAAGAGATCTTGAAGTCATTGTGGATAGTTCTCTGAAAATGTCTGGTCAATGTGCAGCAGCAATAAAAAAAAAAGCTAATACAATGTTAGGAACCATTAAGAAAGGGATAGATAAGAAGACAGAAAATATCATAATGCCACTATATGAATCCATGGTACATCCACACCTTGAATACTGCGTGCAGTTCTGGTCACCCCATTTCACAAAAGATATACTTGAAATGGAAAAGTTACAGAAGTACAGAAGAACAGCTTCCATATGAGAAGAGATTAAAAAGACTGGGACTGTTCATCTTAGAAAACAGATGACTAAGGGAGGATATCGTAGAGGTCTACAAAATCATGAATGGTGTGGACAAAGAGAATAAGGAAATTTTATTTACCCCTTCACATAACACATGAATCAGGGGCACAATAGGCAGCAGGTTTAAAACAAACATAAGGACGTACTTCTTCATACAACGCAAGTCAACCTGTGGAACTTGTTGCCAGGGGATGTTGTGAAGGCCAAAAGTATAAGTGGCTTCAAAAAATAATTAGATAAGTTCATGGAGGATAGTTCTATTAATGGCTGTTCGCCAGAGCAACCTCGTATATTAAAATGGTATGTATTTTTATGATGACTGTAATGATTTTAGATAGTTGCCTCGTACAAACTGAATAATGAATAAACTCACCCAACTGTGTTTAAGTATTGGAGGGGTCCAAAACTAGCACTGCATACCCACCCAGAGAGTACCGAAGCAAACGACACTAAAATAATATATATTTTTAATCCTGGGTTACACAAACTTGAAGTAATCAACCCATTTTAGTGCTGGATGCCAACACTGCACATTGCTGATTCCTGCCCCCCAAATCGAACACACGGACACCTAAACTATTGCTGCTCTCCTGGCTACTTCTCTTTAATACATTTACCAAAGTAAAACTGCAGTACATTTTGTGCCTTTTCTTTCATCTTGTTTCCCCAGCCCGTCTGTCGCACACTTCAAATGACCGCTATTACCACCTACATGAGCTTTTGAAGTCCTTCTTTTTCATTCGCCGCCTCATCATTGTTCCGCGTGGGCTGGTGGAGTAGAGGCTGCGAGGTAAGGTCCCCATGTTCAGGGAACTCAGGCTGTATGCACTCATGGAGGTAGGAGAGAAGGACGAAGACACCAGAGCTGCTGTAAAAAATTGGACACTTGGCACATAGCACTCTATAGCAGGGAACAGTGCAACATAAGCCTGCAACTCACTCATGAATCAGACAGTGTGCATGGTGCACAAAAATGGTTTGTGTATCTAGTAACAAACACACACATCAAACCTTAGGTGTGACCCTAGATAACAGCATAACCAGAATTTCAACACCATGTGAGGCATAAAAGGAACTAGGAACTAGCAAAGACACTGTAGACACAAAAATATGTACTATATACCTTATTTTAAGCAAAGTACATAAAATAAATATTTTTGAGACACAATGTAAATCAATGTGTCTGGATACTGACTCTAAAAATGCCTTTTTAATAGGTGATTTCTGACATAACATTTGTAAGCCATTCTTTGTATTCGATGATCATGATGCACATAAAGTGCTGAAACCGAATGATCTAGTAATATGGTTTAACAACCAGGTCACTGAGAATTTTCAAGCCTTTCCCCATCTACAAAGACTGTCCAATTAAAGAAAGAAAAAGGCATAAGTTGTCAGAAATAACCTTGTCATAGTTATGAAAAAAGTGTGAACCGAAATGAGAGAAGTATGAGAGGAAGAAGAAGAAAAAAAATATATGTCAGGAGGAAAAAGCGTGGAACATTACGAGGGTTTTTTTGAGGAGGCGTTTTCTGGAATTTCAAGGCTGGCATCCTGCAATGGTCAGGGTGGTAGGTGTTATAATGGTGGTAGGTGAGGAGGCTGCTGTGGTTGTTGGCACAGGAATCCCAGGTAAGTTGCCTGTTGCTCCTTTGAACCTTCACTGCCCGCATGAAGGGATGACAGGAAATAAGAAAACAAAAAGGGACCAGAGAAGAGGGAGAGGTAACTGAATTGCATAAATAAAAAGTAACAAAAATGAAAGCAATTTGAAAAGGGGAAAAAATTAATGTGGCTTTGTCCCTTTTCTTGGTGATCAGCAAACACCGCGATCAACTTCAGAGATGGAAACCTTTCATCTTCCCAGAAATAATGCCTCTTATGGCTTTTTTTTTTTACCCCCCAAAGATAAGTACTGAATCAATTTCTAATCTCCCTCTGGCCTTAAGAGCTAAGATTAAAAACTTTTTTGAAAAATACTTAAGTCAACATTATTGAGATGTATGATATATGACTAGTAATTACAGGTTTGCAAATCTCCACCCGCATTAGCAGGACTTGTATATATTGAGAAAATAAAAAGGGACTATAAATCACATTTCCCATAATGACTTGAAGTGGTTTACATGTCAGTCATTTCAATTTTCTGCTATGACATTTTAATTTTGCAAGCATCCATCACTGGTGGTTATACTACCCTGGGCAATAAACTACTTCACTCAACCATCAACACAAAAATCCTATCTTGGGGCCTGACTAATAAGGACAAAACAAAAGTCTAAAGTCACTATTTATGGTTTTGCAGCGTGATCGTCAGATCTTTTCCTTTTCCCGATTAAAATTAAGACCATATTTGATTCCTACTCTCAGGTTTGTGCTCAAAATGGGAATTGCCAAAATTTGTCAAAAAAATAAATGGTGGGAGGGGGGAGAAGGGAATGGCACATGTTGATCGATTTGCCATAAGCCAGGGGGCTGCTCCTAAATTATACAAAATGGTACAGATAATAGCCACCCTCATTTTTAGTACCGAGATGCATCTCTAGATGCACAGTGGTCTGTTCACTCTGAACAAGATGGAACACAGTGTTTTGTGACCTGTAGTCAGTGATTAATTTGTAATGAAAGAGGTGCTGTGGCTCAAACAATTAGG
The DNA here is from genome assembly GCF_013100865.1 of Trachemys scripta elegans. Classification (NCBI taxonomy): domain Eukaryota; kingdom Metazoa; phylum Chordata; order Testudines; family Emydidae; genus Trachemys; species Trachemys scripta. The sequence goes on from NC_048298.1 coordinate 61,727,500, forward strand.
TGCCAGGCTCAAGCAATTTTTTAACTTTCATATCTGACGCAGCACCAGAGGTGCCGAGGCTATGAACTGCCAAGTCTAGAGGTGTCAACCCTGGTAAGCCCTAGAACAAATTAAGCACTGCCTGTAGTCACCGCTGGCTTCACCTTTGTATTGAAAGATGAGGTGGGATTTATCAAACACTATGAGCTACATTTGGTCCAAGGCCTAACTAAATGCCAGAGGAAAAGCTATAGTTTTTCTCTCTTTTATATTATAGAAGTAGGATCTCTTTCTTGGCTGAATACACTAAATCTTTTGTATCTAAATAGAGATTGCCCTCCCTCCCCCTCCCCAACCCCAGTGGAATGTTTCATTACAACAAAGGGTAGGTGAGGAAAGGTAAAAGGAAAGGAACGTATTGGACTTAAAAAATAAAATATGTTTTGCCAACACCACTTTATAAACCATTTGAGGGTCACCTGCAGTGAAATTAGGACATTCAGTTCCTGGACAGAACCACTAAACTTCACTCCAAAGTCCAATAGACTGATGCCTGAACAGCTCACCGATCTACTTCTAATAAAAGCAACCTTGAAGAAGTCTATAAAAACTTACATATCAAGCAGGGTAATGTGGCCAGGAAAATCCCAGCAGCCCTAGTAACAATCTATCTCAATATTTTGTTTTAATGAATCATACTTTATGTAGTTTCCTATCATAACTTTTCAAATTCAACTGATTCTTCTTCTGATAATCTATGTCAATTTCTGAGCTTTAACCACAGTATAAAAATTAAAATCTGATAAGAATAATATGGCCAGGAGGATTTTCATTATATTCAGATTGCTATGAGCCCTGTTTAATTAAAAAGGCTGCTTCCAGCAGGAAATTGTCTGGCAGCTCTTGATTTTTTTTCTCTTGAACTGTGGATAGGTGTAAAAAGTGTCCTATGAGGTGGAAAGTCCATACAAAATAAGTTTCCATATCTTGCAGAATGCTCATTCCAATTCAATAAGAATTCTGTATAAACCTATAGCATGTACGTTAGTAATTCATTGAGCTACATCGGCCCAGGACTTCTTAATGCTGCAGTAAAATTTATGGGGCAGCAGTAGACAAAGGAATGAGCTTGGCATCCCAATATAAAAGAAAAAAAACCTTAAAAACAAATCGGGTCTCTTGCGCTTTTTTTTCCCCTTTCTTTTTGGCTCAACTCTTTATTCTTCCATTAACTCTCTTTGGGTATTTTGGTTTGATTTTGGGTTGGGTGGTTTTTTTTTTTTTCCCCCAGTTCATAATTCAGCGCACATTCTAGGGTGAACGATAACTGCGTTCAACAGCGAGAGCCTCCATGACTCAACAGATCATGGAATCATAGAAGATGGTGATGCGAAGTACTTTTAAATCATCCAGTCCATCTCTCAGCCAATGAAGGATTGTTCCCAAGGCTACATATGTTTCTATAAAGCATGTTTCCTCTTGAGTAGGCTGTGGTTTTTAAGTAGCACCACCTGGGAATCTATTCTCAAAACATTTGGGCTCTTCTGGTTAATTTAAGGCAGCTGTCTCGTTGTCTAGGGAGAGCTCCCCTAGAAAGATATCCTTGCATACATGTCACTGAATCCTCTTGATGTCATTTCACAAAGCTCAGTGCCCATACACAGCACAACAACTATACGGGCCTCCAGATTGCAGCTGTGTTAGGTGAGGTGAATGGTATATCACAGAAGTCTTGAAGGAAGACCTTGAAGTATTTAGTATTGTCTTAAAAAGCAAATTATAATCAGCTGTACAAACAGATTGCTACTGAATAGAATCTTTTGGCCATGGTACTCAACTTTTAACAGAAGAGAGCCACTTCATCCTCAGAGGGAGTTTCAAACAGCCACAAAATAGCCACATGTGACATCTTTGCCTCATGATGTTGCATAGTTTGTAACATACTGGCACAACTGTATGGTAAGGAAATAAATCATCAACCGTGGTCTCCCCTCCCCCCACCTCAATACAGCTTTTGAGCATAGGTGTCATCCCTCACTTTCTCTCATCCCTCCAGACTGCTGTGCAGAAGAGGGATGGAGACCCAACTGGAGGATGGCAGAACATGGAATCCCAGGAGCTACTCTTCGTTTATCCCAGTAGGGGAGAAACTAAGTGGCATCCAAAACACTGGTTAATCAGTTCACAGCTTGCTGCTCTCTGATAAAATGAATAGCTCATAGATCAGGTGCCTATTCAGGGAGCTACATTCAGCCATGTATCTACCAGCATTTCTTATCACTGAAGTATCTAGGCCTATAAAGCAGACTCTTGACCAAAGAAGCCACAGATTTAGTATTGCTGTCTTTGGCACTAAAATGCATCGGGTCTCTCCCTACAGCATAGATATCCCAGTGCCATAGGTATCTATCTATCTCCAGTATTTCTGCTGAAGATATACAATATTATTAGGTTGAATTTATCTGTGGATAATTGAGATTAACCACTTTTCATAATTATCCAATCTACAAGATATTCACTCCCCATATTTGGGCTGAATAAAAACAGGTGTCACATGTCTGGTTGGAAAAGTTCCTTTCTGCATAGCATTATAATATAACACCAGGAAACAGTAAATTGAACTAGGGTACGGACTTTGGGGAAATGTCCATAAACAAACATTACAATTTGTAAGTATCTAAACTGGGCAGCAGAGTAATTTGAAAAGCTCCCTTGAGAAGGATGGCAATCAGTGACAATGTTATTAATAAGAGAAATTCAGTCTTTTGGAAGTATTTTGAGAGAGGAGACTCAAGAACTTATCAGGGTTTACAGAAAGTAGGTGAATCCATGGGCATTCATAATACCCTTCAAAGTGAATATGCTTAAAGAAGTTGGTAATGATGCATATTATTTTTTCCATTTTGAGAAGCTATTCAGAGTATAATTCACTGAATTCATAGATAGCTTGTTTTCTTTCATATAACTACAAAGGTATATTCACCAATTCTCTTTTTTATATGACTGGAACTATGCAGAGGCACTTTCAGCAAAACATTTTCTCCTTATTTTTAGGGATTTCTGAGGATAGATTGAGATAAACAAACAGTACACAGCTTGCAAGAGGTTTTCAGAAGCATAACCCGGACAGCTGAAAAGAAAGGTTACAGATAAAATTGCCTTAATATCTTTCCCCCAAGTTACAGCAATGGCAGTAGATATGAACATGCAAGAAAGAGGATGTGGGATCTAGTGCTACAGATCCCCTTACCGTGTTCTGGTCCCTTCAATGCTAGCCGAGTCTGATGGTGAGGAAGGATCTCAAGTTTGACATTGTCTGCTGTATTAGCCAAGAACTGTGTTGCTTCTGCCAATGTACAGTACTCCATGCTGGTACCATCGATGGACAGAATATGGTCTCCTACGTGTAATGCACCACATCTATACAAAGGAAGAAAAACTCAGTATGATAAAGTGTGCTCTTTGCTTGGTATATGAGTTTTATAGCCTTCAAATTGGTCATGGCAATTATGAGACTGTACATTTTTAGAGAGAAAAAATTAATATTTTTATAAGGATTGTCACTGGACAAACTTTAAGTCTATTAGTACAAATCTTAAATACAATTCGGTAAATACAGTATATGTCAAGACATCACTCACAGAATTGGAATGGGGTACTAGTTGATTACTAGTATATGTGTGAATGGCAGCAGAATAAATGAGAAGAGCTTAAGGAGACTCAGCAAGCCTGCTCATATCCCTCACACAAGCACCCAGTTCATCATTTTTTGAGTTATTCATAGTTAAACATTTATTAGTACAAAAGCTGTAAATGATGATGAAATTATGCAGTAGTCAAACAAATAATGAAACCAGGGCTGGCATGGTGACTCGAGGAGTGGGGTGGGGAGGGGGCTAGCTGCTACATCTTGCTGCACTCAAGAGACTGGCTACTGGATGAGTTGAGAAATGCAAACACAGCAGTCAGCATCCCGACGTACCAGTCAAGTAGACAGCTCCTTTAATTGGTTACCCCCTGTGGAATGGGAAAAAACAGAGGGAGAAAATTAAAGCATCCTGCACCATTGAGCTGGAGAACCCCTCTGGATCAATGGCCGTCACTCTCAAAGGTTCTACTGTAGGGTAAAGCCCACAGTGGAGCTGTAGACTCACTGTTACAAGTGGCTGCTACTAACAGCACCATTGGCAAAGAGGAATTACAAGGAAGGGTGACTGGGGACATGCAGGAGAAATTTGCTGCTGAAACATAATATTTAAGGTAAATTTTAAAAAAAGATCCCACAGCTTTACTACAGAGGTTACACCATCTGGGGCAGGGGTGGGCAACCTGCGGCCTGTCAGGGTAATCTGCTGGCGGGCCGCCAGACAGTTTGTTTACATTGCACAGCTGCCTGCAGCTCCCAGTGGCTGCGGTTTGCCATTCTCGGCCAATGGGGACTGTGGGAAGCGGCACAGGGACGTGCTGGCCATCGCTACTAACCACAAACTGCAGCCACTGGGAGCTGCGGGGGGCTGTGCAAATGTAAACAAATTTCCTGGCGGCTCGCCAGCGGATTACCTTGATGGGCTGCGTTTGACCCATGGGCCACAGGTTGCCCACCACTGATCTGGGGGAAAGTATCTAACCTTTTTTTTTTTCCTGTTTGTAAATATAATTTTATCTCATGATGGTGGAATTTTTCAAATGGAGTTGAAAAAGGGATTTTCCTTATAAAATAACTCTAAAATACAGAAGCCAGTCTTTCTAATACCTCAGGGGTATTCTAAAACCTTCATAAGAAAAAAAATCCAAGTATAAGGAGTTCCATTTCACTGTGCCACAAGAATGAACGATGCACCCTAAAAGAGCACTTCATGGTTGCTAAGTCTCAAAATTTACTTACTTTGACAGATGTTTCATACTGTGGGACTTACTTTAAGAATTGCAGCAGGGTATTTATTTTTAATGCTAATCACTGCTGCAGCATTATATTTAAAAAACCCAAGCAAACCTTCAAATTACTCTGTAGCACAGCATAAGCAAACAGGTTCAGACATACTAGAAAGAGGAGACAGTGTTTTTTTATGGGCTGACATAGGGTATTGTTGGGAGTTGGTTTGTTTTTTTCTGTAATTTAATGTCGTGTGAATGAGCAAAAGTAAAATGGCGTCCAGGAATCTTTTTAAAAGCTGTACATTATAGAGCTACTGTTTGCCAAGAGGGGTTAATTTGAAGCTCTAACAACCTTGAGAGCGTCTTCTTCAGTCAAATTCATCTAAAATGCCAAGGGAAGTTTTTTTAAACAGCAACAAAAATACAGATAAGATATAAAATGGATGCGTAATCCTAGAATGTAGGGCCTTCTGTAGCACTCACCTGTCTGCAATACTTGCAGATTTGATTTTGTCTATGACAATGACCTGTTTGTTGCAGCACATCGAGGTAGTAAGTGCAACCCCAAGAGCTGCCCCAGGAGTTTTGGCAACTTCGACTAGCAATGGTCCAGATGCTGTTGCTACCGAATCTGTTAAAATTAGACCAAAAAGAGTATTTCAGTATTACACCAATTTGGTATCTGTGCCATTTTCATATTTCATTTTCACAGAAAATCTCTACAACTACTGTATTTATCTAGGCCGCAAACAGGAAAACCACATTGGACTGGGGAGTTCCAGAGGGAGCGATTATGGGGTTTAAATAATTAACTAGGGAGCCTATATTTTGAGTGTGGAATGAATGAAAGTGAGAGCAGGTCAGTAAAGTCATTGTTGATAATAAGGTGTTGAGGTTAGGCACACGAGAGCTCTAACTCGAAGAACCCTATGAAGCAGCAGACAGATGCAATTCTGAGATGAAAAGAAAGAACAGAATGACTTGCTAAGAGACAGCAACTGAAGTAAAAATGTATCAGGGACACAGAATGCTATTTAAGTAACTAAGGCAGTAAAGAGTTAAAGATGTTTCAATATCTGAATGAAGACCAGTAGAGCTACATACGTAGGAAGTGAATAGGTATAAAAGTATAAGATGTATAAAAGTGCATGCTGGTTTAGTTTTTGGAGAAGTGGAAGGCCTTTTATAGTAACTGAAATGGCTGAGAGAAAAAGGTGAAGGAAAATTTGATGAGAGGTGGAATCACCAGACTCAGGCTGAGATAACAGAAAAGACCATTGTGAAGAAAATGGAAGAAGTGACTATATGGCAACTAGAAATAGTATGAAGAGCAGAAGAGAAAGGTGTGTGGAGTGATGCAAGAGACACTTGCCATAGATGCCCTGTCCTTAAAAAGGAGAAAGAACAGTCCAAAGATAGTAACTCAACAACTGGCCAAGAAGAAAGCACTGAATAGAAACCAGAAAGAAAGAAGCAGCAAATGAATCTAATTAGTGACTCTGTGTTGAGGAACTAAGCCCAAAATATTTGTTACCAAGATCAAGGGAAAAAGACGGTAGTTTGCCTCCTGAATGCCAAGATAAAGCATGTGATAATAAGAGTGAAGTATATTCTGAAAAATAACTGGGGAATCCCTACCAGCTATTGACAATCAGGCAACAAATGAGATAAGTGAAAGGGAGATTTGAGAAAATGAAGATACATTTCAGGGATGTAAGACGACAACTGAAAACTGGTACAAAGTAAATTGATCTTTTCAGAGGTGCTCTCAGTGCCACACATCAGTGGAGAAAGGAGAATATTAACATTGCAGTAAACTTAATGGATGTACAGAAGGAGTTTTGGTTCACAGAACACTGGGATGCCTGCTGTGAGGAGAGGCACATGTTTAGATGTGACGGCATCCACAGAAGCTGCTGGGACTGAAATTGGTACTGTTTATTAGCTGGGATTTAAACTAGTTAGGAAAAGGTAAAGGGGACATGAGGTCTTTTATTGAATATTAAAGAATCTGTCATGTATTTCCAGTACACAAAGTGTGACAGAAAATGGAATTTTGCAGAAGAGGAAGAATGTGATGGCGTGATTCAAGAGACACCTGCAATAGATGTCCTATCCTTGACAAGGAGAAGGAACTATCCAAGAACAAGCCAAAGATAGCAACTCAACAAGTGGCCAAGAAAAAAGCACTGAACAGGAACTAGAAGATTAAGAATGTGAAATGTTGTATTATTGTCCCAAAGCATAAATACCGGGGAAAACGTGTGTGGGAAGTAAGCAAACCGAACTGGAAATACTATTAAGTAATGAAGGTTGGGTGGTCCTCATAACTAGTATACAGGAATGAAAGGGAGTGAAAAGAAGAAAGAGGTGGTCGGGTGAAATTGTTCATGATGTTAGAGGTATTAGCTAATTATTCTTCACGAAACCTCCTGTGAAGTAGCTTGATATTATCATCCCCTTCTTGAAGATGGAAAATTCAAGTAGAGAAATCAAGGCTAACTTTTCCAAGAGTGGCCACTAATTTGGGGTGCCTCAATTTTGTGCCCAACTCAGACCCCTTGGGCCTGATTTCCAGAGGTGCTGGACATCCATAGACACTATTAAAATCAAAGGAAGTAGAAGGCACTTAGCAACTCTGAAAATCAGGCCAAAACTGTCTCAAGTTGAGTTCCCAAAACAGAGGCACCCAGAAGTAGCCTTTTGAAATTTTTTCCCAAGTTGACTTGCCTATGGCCGAAGGTGTCCATTGCAGAGACTAGAACTTATGAACTCCTGGCTCCCAGTCCTGTGCTTGTTGTCATTTTTCAACTAATTTTGTCTACTGATGTTTGGAACTACAAACAAATTATTTGAGCATCAGTATTTTATGATACTCTGTAAAGAAGAAAGCCATTTTTGTAATAAATATTGTGGCAAAGAGCTGTACCAATAAAGATTCTGCAAGTGATAAACTTTAACCTGGCATTGGCCTGTCACTAGAAAGTACTTCTCATAATCTATGTCTCCCCTACAACAACAAAGAAAAAAGAAGATGCTAATGTCATCTGGTGATACTGAGTCAATGTCTCAAGATGCTGCTGCAGTGCTTGCAAAGTTACTTGTAAGAGGAAAAATCAGCTTATTCCCTGGCAGCATTTCTAGATGTCTGTTGAGATGTACTGGGAAGGTAAACTAAACTAAGGTAGACAAGGTGAATAAATAAGATAACTACATTAGAGAAAGCAGAAGAAAAGAAATGGAGTGTGTCTAACTGAGAAAAATAAACACAAGAAAGAGAAATCTGGAAAGGATAATCAAGTGCATATCCCCTGACAGAGAAGGATTAGTTTATCATGTTGAAGTAAAGCATGGGTATGAAAAATGAATCATACAGATATAAATTATTCATGTCTAAAGATGTTTCAGTCATTAAGATATTTACACCATGACTGAAGCATTTACACACCGTGTTGATTTACTGGCCATGTAATTATATAAGATATACTGATGAATGTTTGCATGGAAAACACTCTAGAATTTTTATTTCGTTAATCAGTTTCCCCACTTTTGAGCAGTGCATCTCAATCAGTATACAAGGCTTGATTAAAACCTCCCAGAGGCTGTAAAATTACTTTCTGCATGCTAACAACAACCTTGCCTAGATTCATGTTTCTTCAGATAAATAGTAGGGAACCGTTTTTGCTTGTCAACTTTGACCATTAGCAAAAAGGCCTATCATATTTAATGTACTACTCAAACCAGTGGCAGATGTAGAGTTAGTGGGGCCCTGTGTGCAGCTTCATTTTTGGCCCCCCCAATAGTGGTGACAGCAGCCAGGAGCCCCAGGGCCTTTTAAATCGCCAGACCAAGGGGCAGCTGCCCGTTTTGTCCCCCCATCAGCGGCCCTGGGTGCAGGGGGTGCTGCAACACCCCCACGTTTTATGTGGGGCTCTGCTGCCGCCCCACGCCATTTATGTTAAAACATATTGTTAGGAGCAAAGAACCATCCGGGGTCCTGGGGAGACAGGGAGGTGCCGGTGTCAGAGCCCGGCCATGGGAGCTGCAGTGCAGCCACAGCGGCTAAGGGTGATCGCAGCCGCCTGCTTTGCAAGGACCCAGTGGCCAGGGGAGGCGAGCAGAGATCAGCGTGCGGAGTCAGCAGGGCGCTCAGGTGGCCGCCGATGGAGCCATGCCCCACCCCCACCTACAGGTGGGTGTTCAGCCCACGTGGGTCTCTGCCCACTTCTCCGGGCCAGCCAGCGGGGCAGCAGCAGAGCCCGCAGAGCCTTGGGCGTGGGGTGGCACCCGGGACCTCAGGCGCAGGGTGGCAGCGGAGCCCGCAGAGCCCCGGGCATGGGGCGGCAGCCAGGACCCTGGGCACAGAGTGGCAGCGGAGCCCGCAGAGCCCCTGGCGTGGGGTGGCAGCGGAGCCCGCAGAGCCCCGGGCGTGGGGCGGCAGCCAGGAACCTGGGTGCAGAGTGGCAGCGGAGCCCGCAGAGCCCCGGGCGTGGGGTGGCAGCGGAGCCCGCAGAGCCCCAGGTGTGGGGCGGCAGCCAGGACCCTGGGCGCAGAGTGGCAGCGGAGCCCGCAGAGCCCCGGGCGTGGGGTGGCAGCGGAACCCGCAGAGCCCCAGATGTGGGGCGGCAGCCAGGACCCTGGGCACAGGGTGGCAGTGGAGCCCGCAGAGCCCCAGGTGTGGGACGGCAGCCAGGACCCTGGGCGTGGAGTGGCAGTGGAGCCCTGCATAAAACATGGGGGTGCTACAGCACCCCCCGTACCCCTAGTTCCCGTGCCTATGTTTTGGGGAGCCCTGTCATTGGGGGCCCCGTGCCACGGCACAGTATGTTTTAGGATAAATCCACTCCTGACTCAAACAGCGATGGGCAAACAGGTCTTGATAAAATAAGTCACCCCTTGTCCCAAACCAAATGCAAAGCGAACAATTCGCAAGGCTCAAAAAGTCTTGTTTACTTTTAATTTTTTTCTTTTCAAAGTCTACTAGTACCCTCTGGTTTCAGCTAGGAAGTTCTGAAATAACATGAGAACAGTGTTTCTGGAGAGATTTCAAGCCCTATTTCTAACTGTATGTGCTCTTCACTTTTCTCTTCTATAAATGGAAGGGAGAGGGAGGTTGCTTGTTTGGGAGCTCTGCTTCTTTAGGTAAAAGGTTATCATCTTAAAATGACAGGCATAACCACAACAACCAAGACTAGGTGAAAATAATCATTTTAAAACAGTTTTAAAACAGATAAAAAGAGAGAAGAAGGAGGGATTTCACACAGTCTGTTGAGCTTAAGAGGGCAGCAGCTGTTGAAACACACAGCTACCCAAAGACTACTAGTGTTATTCTGTCTGTTATTTGGGTTCTCCAATGGAATCTCCCTCCTAGGTGCCCCAAAGTTCTACAATCTATTCACCTGAGAGAGATAAGCCTGCATAGCCCTTTTATGTTGTGCTTCTTTGACCAAAGCCAGTAAAAAATGCAGTGAGCCAAAAAGAAAAGTAAAACCACCCACAGTAGCTGTTTGAGGTCAACAGAATATTTAAACATGTGGGTTTCTAATGGCAAGTGATCATCAGTACATGAATCAGAGGCACTCACAAAATCCAATTCCTTCCAGAGTGAAAGGAGAGATCATTGTCAGTTCCCAGGGGTTCTTGTTTTAATCAGAAAAGAGATCCAAACCGAGGGAAAATCTCTGCCAGTTTCCACAGAGCATGCTGATGCACAGATGTGGAAAAGGAAGCATGTTGCCCTGCTACAGAAGTGCTGCATGTCTGTATATATGTAAATAGTCAGGCTGTCAAACGATTAAAAAATTAATTGTGATTCATCGCAGTTTTAATCTTACTGTTAAACAATAATAGAATACCATTTATTTAAATATTTTTGGATGTTTTCTACATTTTCACATATACTGATTTCAATTACAACACAGAATACAAAGTGTACAGTGATGTTTATATTATAAATTTTTATTACAAATATTTGCACTGTAAAAAAGATAAACAAAAGAAATAGTATTTTTCAATTCACCTCATACAAGTACTGTAATGCAATCTCTTTATCGTAAAAGTGCAACTCCCAAATGTAGATTTTTTTGTTACATAACTGCATTTGAAAACAAAACAATGTAAAACTTTAGCGCCTACAAGTCCACTCAGTCCTACTTCTCGTTCAGCCAACTGCTAAGACAAACAAGTTTGTTTACATTTACGGGAGATAATGCTACCCACTTCTTATTTACAGTATCACCTGAAAGTGAGAACAGGTGATCACATGGCACTGTTGTAAATACCTTGCATTGCAGGCTACATGCCAGATATGCTAAACATTTGTATGCCCCTTCATGCTTCGACAATCAGTCCACAGGACGCGCCTCCATGCTGATGATGGGTTCTGCTCGGTAACAGTCCAAAGCAGTGCGGACTGATGCACATTCATTTTCATCATCTGAGTCAGATGCCACCAAGGTTGATTGGTTGATTTTCTTTTTTGGTGGTTCAGGTTCTGTAGTTTCTGCATTGGAGCGTTTCTCTTTTAAGACTTCTGACAGCATGTTCCACACCTTGTCTCTGTCAGATTTTGGAAGGCACATCAGATTCTTAAACCTTGGGTCGAGTGCTGTAGCTACCTTTAGAAATCTCACATTGGTACCTTCTTTGTGTTTTGTCAAATCTGCAGTGAAAGTGTTCTTAAATCAAACAACATGTGCTGGATCTTTATCCGAGACTGCCATAACACAAAATACATGGCAGAATGCGGGTAAAACCATGGAGCAGGAGACATACAATTCTCTCCCATGAAGTTCAGTCACAAATTTAATTAACACATTTTTTTTTAACAAGCATCATCAGCATGGACACATGTCCTCCGGAATAGTGACCAAAGGATGAAGGGACATTCGAATGTGTAGCATATCTGGCATGTAAATACCTTGCAATGCTGGCTACAAAAGTGCCATGCAAACACCTGTTTTCATTTTCAGGTGACATTCTAAATAAGAAGTGGGCAGCATTATCTCCCATAAATGTAAACAAACTTGTTTGTCTTGGCGATTGACTGAACAAGAAGTAGGACTGAGTGGACTTGTAGGCTCTAAAATTTTCCATTGTTTTGTTTTTGAATGCAATTATGCAAAAAAAAAAATTCTACATTTGTAAGTTGCACTTTCATGATAAAGAGATTTCACTACAGTACTTGTATGAGATAAATTGAAAAATACTATGAATTTTGTTTATCTTTTTTACAATGCAAATATTTGTAATAAAAAATAATAATATAAAGTGAGCACTGCATACTTTGTATTGTGTTATAATTCAAATATATTTGAAAATGTAGAAAAAGATCAAAAAATAGAACAAAAAGTTCTTTACATCAATTGTTAATATGCAAAATTGGCTACAAAAGATCATAACCCATGAAATTTAGGGCAGAGTGAGGTTCACTCAATGAGTTCACACAGGCCCCAAAATTTTGTGATTCTCCCCTGGATCGTCTCAATACTTTAGTACAAATGCTTCAGCAGCTCAGAGATTTCAAAACAAAACACAGCATCATGCTGCAATCCAGGTTTTTACAAGGCCAGTTCTTCACAGCCAGCTATGCATCTCCTCCCATGATCCTCCCTCTGCGCCTCTTATCCCAAACAGCCCCTCCTTTCACTAGCTGACACACTGCATCTCTGCTGTGTATGGTTAGCACAAAGTGCAGTTCCTTCATTATGCTAGGGCTATTCAATAGCTCCCTCTATCCTTCCAGCTCCACTCACTACTGCTACTCCTTGCCCACCAAAATAGCATCCCTCAAAATTGCTGAAAGTCAGTGCAGTGGATCTCTTACTTATATCACTATAGCTGGGAAGAAATAGTTAAGAAAGTGAAAAAGCTCAATAAAGCAATGAGACACCTAGATGCCATCATTCACAGTGGTGAGACTTATCAGTCAACAACCAGTATTAGTGGTAATGCCTTCTGCAATTTCTAAGCAGCCCTGTAAAGAAAAGCAGCTGGCATACATAGGTGTAATCGTGATCATGATTTTCAGAACCAACACTGAAATTAAAGAATCCTGTGCACTTCAAAAAATACAATAAAGGACTTATACTCCATGAACTTATCTAATTCTTTTTTAAACCCAGTTATACTTTTGGCCTTCACTATATCCTGTGCCATCGAGTTCCACAGGTTGACTGTGTGAAGCAGGCTGTGTGAGGAAGTACCCCCCCAAGCAGAAAATCCTTCTCTACCATTGCTACACCTCATATGATAACATAGTGATCAAAGTAAGGTTTGTGCTCTCACACAAACCAAGGGGAAAATCAGACATTTTTACCACTTCCAAACAGCCTTCCTCTAGTAGCAAATAAGGCAAACTTTGAGCCTGAAAAAAGGAGAGAGGGTATTCTTTGTAGCCCAATTTTTGAGCCTTCCAGAAGCACTTTCAGCACAGTGAGATACCAATAGCACAAACTGCAGAAAACACCTGTAGCCCATGTCCCTCAAATATTCTCTGCTGAGAGCATTCCAAAGCAACTGGAGTGCTTTGTCAGTGTATAACTCTCCCATTGCACGAGCCTTCTTTTCAGGTGTATCAGAGCTCTTTAAAAGTGCATTAAGTGCACAAGTACATTAAGCGTCACCATGCTTCTGTGATGATCAGTGGGTGCTGTAGGTGGCAATCTGTCCCCTCCCTCCATCTTCCATCAGCACTCCTCTGATATTCAAAGTGAAAAGCTGGGACACTGTGGCTGGGTGTGTCACAAAGAAGCATTTTGGTGGGAATAAGGGAGATTGTTGGTGAAGTGGAAAGAAAAAGAAGCACTCTCTTTCCTCTCCCACTTCGAGAATGAAAAATTGGGACATTTTACAGTAAAGAACAGCATGGGAGAAACAGATTTTATCCCTCTGTGACTCCCAAACTCTTTCCCTTCAATTTAGCTCTTACCCCTCTCTGCCTCACTCCACAGAAACCTGGATTTCTTCCTCTATGCCTCCTCTCTCTGCTGCCTCAGATGCTGCAGGGACTCCTGCCAGGATCTCCCTGTGGCAACTAGATGTATTGCAGCCCCTAAGGACAGGAGACAGAGCTTCCTCGAGGGTGAGCCCAGGACTAGGCAATTAACTCCTCCAGGAACTAAGGTCCATCACAAACCTCACCACCTCCCGATCCAAGTGCAAGGCACATTTCCTTGATTGGCCCTCTCTAAAATGAAGAGAGAGCAACACATGCATGTGTAAATTTCAAAACAGAACACTCCAGTGCACACAATTCTTGCCTTAGGGAGAGGATGAGAGAACATGTTTTTCATGAAATGTTTGTCATGTTCTTAGTGCATTACTGGTGATGAGCACGGTATAAGAGCCAGAATAAAGTTGAATTGATATAGGAGCTAGAGCAGCTCCAACCTTCTGGTAGCACGAGCTGGTACTGCTCCCAGCAATACATCAGCTGCACTACACAGTGTCTCCAGTGTCATTGATAGGTGAGGAATTATTGGTGGGGCTTAGCCACAACACCTCAATGCCGCATGCACCAAGTATCATTCTCCCTGTTTTACATATCAAGGGGCTGAGGCAGAGATATATTCAGGTGCAATTTTTCAGGAGTGGTTAGTGATTTGATGCCCAATCTGAGACATGCCTTGGCCCTGATTTTCAGAAATGCTGGGCACACACAACTCCAATTGAAATCAATGAAAGCTGCAGTCCGAAACGGGGCCAAAATGTGTCTGCTTGGGCACCCAAAATCAGTGGCCACATTTGGAAATGTTAACCTCAATACTTGCTAAAAGTCACAGGAGGGTTGTGGCAGAGCTGGGAGTAGAATCTAGGAATCCTATTTCAAAGGCCTGTGCGTTAGCAGCAAGAGTATCTGTACAGATAATTTCACAGTGTCTTACACATGGTTTCTTTGCTGAAGACAATGGGAGCAATATAAAAGCACTCCGGGAATCTTTGCTCTTTCACATTCACTTTTTTCATTAACTCACAACCCATTCATTATTGTCAGAGAGTATCTTAAACTGCACTTAATATATCTTGCTGTCTTTTCTCTGGTATGTTTAAGGATCATTGTTTTAGAACTATCACCCACTTGATGTCCTTCAAAAACATACTCTGCCTCCTCCCTGTAATACTATGGAGACACTGGAGTTGTCCTGGCTTTCTCAGTGGTCAAAGTGGGGGAACATGATGGTACTTTGCTATCACGCCCCATCTACTATGCTGACAATCCAATAATCATATCTCCTTGCCATGCCACAATCCCATAATTACCCAACACCCCTTTTTCCGATCCTAAACTGGTGGCTCCTGTTCAGCCTCCTCCAACTGTGCGCTGTTTCCATGGTCACTTGCATAAAGGGAAACCGTTAAAGGGACTATCTGCCCATTTTCAAGCCACAGATTGCTTTTGTAGTGAAAGTGAGCAAGTTCGGGGGGTAGGGTAGCTTTCCTCAGCTTAGTTCCACAAATCTCCTCTCGACCAGTGCCCTTGTCTCTTCCCCTATTGTCTTGCTTCCCAGCAGGTCTATCAAAGACAGGAAGAGAGGAAGCCCTGGCACTTATTTTCTTTGGTTATGCTTTTGACACAAGTAATGAGTCCTACGGGGAGAGGCAGCTTGAGTACTGGCACGCTGGACCGAGGCCTATCAATACATTTGAGCTCTACATTCTCCACTACTAACATCTGGTCATCCTTTGTTTGGCTCATTCCTCTCTCTCTCTCTCTCTCTCTCTCACACACACACACAATCTCATTTACTTTAATTGTTATGGCATTTCATTAATTCAGATTTAAAGCCGAGCAGATGATTAACCTAGTCTCGCTTTCCCCTCTCCCACACATGGTTGATGGTTCCTTAATGCCATCACTCTAACTTTCAAGGGAGTTATATATTTTATTTAAACTCCCATAATGCACTTCCAGGGTGGCTTGTCTCTCTAATCCTAATATGGGTCTATTTAAAAAATGGGACTTGGGTGGAGGCTGAATGGTTTAGGGAAAAAGTGGTAGCAGCAACAGGGAGAGAGAGCACAGCTGTTACAGAGAAAATGTCTGCAGCATCTCAAGGGCAGGGGAGCAACATTATAGCCAGCAATGACCATTATCAATCATAGTATTATACTATTCTTCATAGTTTACTGTCTATAAAGGTCATGAGTAAACCATACAGTAGTAGCAACCATATAGTACTGGCATTTGTATTCAGTTTTACTAATATAAAATAATGTTTGCACCCTGGCTTCATTCATGCTTCATTAAACAGAGTAACCTTTTTTATTTCAGATCTTGTGGGGAAATTAGAAACATCCTCAGCCAGCAATAATGAAGGCTGAAAAGCCAAAATCATCAACGGTATTTCTAATTCTCCCTCAAGAACTGGAATAAAGAAAATATTAATATGCTTAATGATGTGTGACACTTTAGCCCCAAAATATATTTTGGAATGGAGTAAGCTGGTACTGTGCAACTGCAAGCAGTATTCAGGTAGTGAAGCAGGCAAGTTTATGTAATAATATAACAGCTATTTAAAAATTAAAGAGAATTCTTGTTCAAAGGGTTTGTGGCAACCTCAGAGGCCCACTGTATAACCTACCAAAACATGTCTTTTCCCAGTGCCTCTGATTTTGGAAAATGTGTGTGTTCCATCAAGGCTGCAGAATGAGTAATAAGAGCATAAGAACTGCCCTATGAGTCACACCAATGGGCCACCTAGCCCAGTCTCATGTTTTCGACAGCAGCCAGCACCAGAGCTTCAGGGGGAATGTAGTGAACAGGGCAGTTGGAGTGATCTTCCCCTTTCTTCCCCTCTTGGTTTCTGGTTGTCAGAGTTTAGGGTTACCCCAAACATGGGGTTACATCCCTGATCATCTTTACTAATAACCATTGATGGATCTATACTCCATGAACTTATGTAGTTCTTTTTTGAACGCAGTTATGTTTTTGAACATCACAACATCTTATGGCAATGAGTTCCACAGCTTAACTATGCTTTGTTGAACAAGTACTTCCTCTTATTAGTATTATACCTGCTGCCTATTAATTTCATCGGGTGACCCCTGTTTTTTGTATTATGGGAATGGTTAAATAACACTTCTTTATTCACCCTTTCCACACAATTAATGATTTCACAGACCTCTATTATACCTCCCTTATCTGTCTCTTTTCCAAGCTGAATAGCCCTAATATTTTTAATCTGTCCTCGTATGGAAGTCGTTCCATAGCCTTGATCATCTTTGTTGCCCTCCTCTGAACCTTTTCCAGTCCCACTATATGCTGTTTGAGACAGGGTGACCAGAACTTGGTACAGTATTACAAGGTGTGTGTACACCATAGTGGTATTATGATATTTTCTGTCTTATTTGCTATCCCTTTCCTGACAGTTCCTAACATTGTGGTCATCTTTTTGACCACTGCTGAAGTTTTCGGAGAACTATCTATGGTGTCTCCAAGATCTTTCTTTAGTGGTATCAGCTAATTAGAACCCCCCATTTTATGTGTATATCTGGGATTATTTTTTTCAATGTGCATTACTTTGCACTTAACAATATTGAATTTCATCTGCCATTTTGTTGCTCAATCACCCAGTTTTGTGAGATCCCTTTGTAACTCTTCACAGTCATCTGTGGACTTAACTATCTTGCATAATTTTGTATCATCTGCAAACTTTGCCACCTCACTGGTCACTCTCTTTTCCTGATCATTTATGAATATGTTGAACAGCACAGGTTCCAGTACAGATCCTTAGGGGACCCTGCTATTTACCTCTCTTCATTGTGAAAACTGACTGCTTATTCCTATCCTTTGTTTTCTATCTTTTAACCAGTCACAGATCCATGAAAGGATCTTCCCTGTTATCTGATGACCACTTAGTGTCCTAAGAACCTTTGGTGAGGGACCCTGTAAAGGCTTTCTGAAAGCTCAACTACACTGTATCAACTGGATCACCCTTGTCCACATGCTTGTTGACACCCCTAAAGAACTCAAATAGATTGGTGAGGCATGATTTCCCTTTACAAAAGTCATGTTGACTCTTTCTCAACAGATCATGTTTATCTATATTTTTGATAATTCTGTTTTTTACTATAGTTTCTACCAATTTGCCCAGGGCTGAAGTTAGGCTTACTGGACTGTAATTCCCAAGATCACCTCTAGGGTGCTTTTTAAAAACTGGCGTTACATTAGCTATCTTCCAGTCACCTTCTGTAGAGGCCTGTTTCAGCAATATGGTTAGTAGTTCTGCAATTTCATATTTGAGCTCCTTCAGAGCTCATGGGCAAATACCATCTGGTCCTGGTGACTCATTACTGTTTAATTTATCCATTTTTATAAAACCTCTTCTACTGACACATCAGTTTGGGATTGTACTTCAGATGTTGCCCACAAAGGAGAGCTCTGATATGGGTATCTCCCCCAGATCCACGGCAGTGAAGACTGATGAAGCTTCTCCACAGTGGCCTGGTCTTCCTTGAGTGCTCCTTTAGACATATGGTCATCTAGTGGCCCCATTACCTGTTCAGCAGGTTCCTGTTTCTGATGTACGTAAAAAAATTCTTATTGTTAGTTTTCGCGTCTTTAGCAAGTTGCTTCTCAAATTTTTTCTTGGCCTGCCTTTTTATACTTTTATCCCTAACCTGCCAGAGTTTTTTGAACCTTCTTATTTTCCTCATTAGGATTTGACTTCCAATTTTTAAAGGATGCCGTTTTGTCTTTAATGGCCTCCATTAGTCTTCCATTTAGGCAAGGTGGCATTCTTTTGGTCCTCCTACTGCCTTTTTATTTGGGGCATACATTTAGTCTGAGCCTCTGTTATGTGTTTTTAAATAGTCCCCATACTGGCATTTAACTCTTGTGACTGCTCTTTTTAATTTCCATAAACAAGCATCCTCATTTTTGTGTAGTTCCCCTTTTAAAGTTAAGTGTTACCAAGGCATTTTTTAAAATTATCCCCGCTACAAGGACATTACATTTAATTACGCTATGGTCACTATTACCAAGCAGTTCATCTATGGTTATCTGTCTGACCCGATCCTGTGCTACACTTTGGACTAAATCAAGAATCGCCTCTCCCCTTGTAGGTTCCAAAACTAGCTGCTCCATGAAGCAGTCATGTATAGACATTTTACATCTGCATCACACCCTGAGATATTTATTCAGCCAATATGAGGATAGTTGAAATACCCCATTATTATTGCCCCTTCTGCTTCTGTAGCCTCTCTAACCCCCCTTAGTATTTCACAGTCACTGTCACCATCCTGATCAGGTGGTTGGCAGTATACGCCTACTGCTATACTCTTCTTATTCAAGCATGGAATTTCTATTCAGAGAGATTGTTTGGTCCAGTTTGATTCATTTCAGATTTTTACAGTATTTGACTCTATGCTTTCTTTAACATACAATGTCATGCCCCCACCAGCACAACCTACTCTGTCATTCCTGTATATTTTATACTCTGGTATTACTGTGTCCCATTGATTATCCTCATTCCACCAAGTTTCCATGATGCCTATTATATCAATATACTCATTTAATGCCAGGCACTCTAGTTCACTCATCGGAGGCCTGGTCTACACTACACAGTTAGGTCAACATAAGACAGGTTATGTCGACCTAACTATGTCAGCCTCCAGGAGCATCAGGTGCACCTGACACACACTCGGCTCCATCCTCATGACCAAGATACCTGGCCAGTAACTTGGCATGAGCAACTTCTCGGTTGGTAACTATAACACCTATACAGAACTTAAATGAATGATTGTGTGAATGAATCTATCTATCTATCTATATATGTGTGTGTGTATATAAGGAATAAGTAGTGATAGGAATAAGTAGTCAAACAACGTTGTTTACTTTTATCTTTTGCTTTATCATTATATTTACAATAAATGTGGCATCTTTGCCTTATCCCTCTTAATAAGATCCTGCTGGTTTTTATTCTATTGGTATAACATTTTTGCTGGAGAATTGCAAAAGGGGAAATATTGGTAAAATGCCTCAGTTATTGTAAGCATTGGTGTGCAGACCACCAAGTAAACTTAGCATAATACATGTCAGAGTGCACACTACAGCCTTGCTCCCACCAATGTAAGTGCCCTACTACACCGACATAATAACTCAACCTCCATGAGAGGAGTAGGGCTTATGTCCGTGTAGTTAGGTCGATGCAGTAGGCTGGTCTACACCAGTGGTCTCCAAACTTTTTTGATTGCGCACCCCTATCAGTAAAAAAATTTTGAGCATGCACCCCCTGCTGTGCCAGCTCTACCATTTTTGCCGAAGCAAAAAAAAAAAAAAAAAGCCACTCGGACTCCCACCCAAATGAAGGAAAAAAAAAAAAGCGCTCCTCCTGCCGCGCACCCCCAAGGATCCTCTTGCGCACCCCCTGGGGTGCATGCACCCCACTTTGGAGACCACTGGTCTACACTACCGTGGTAAATTGATCTAACTTATGCAACTTCAGTTACGTGAATAACGTAACTGAAGTCGACGTTGTTAGATCCAATTACCGCAGGGGCTACACTGCACTGTGTCAACGGAGAGTGTCTCCCGTCGACTTCCCTTATGCTTCTCGGGGAGGTGGAGTACACAAATCGATGGGAGAGTGCTCTCCCATTGATTTAGCGGGTCTTCACCAGACCCGCTAAATCGACACTCGCAGTATTGACTGCAGTAGTGTCTATCTATCCGCAAGTATAGACATACCCAGTGTCTGTGTAGACATTGCATTGTTTACACTGGAGCCATGAAATTGACAAGAAAGTTGGGCAGCTAGAGCCTCACTCAGTGCCCTGCTGGTCACAAACCTAAACAATATGTTGCTTAACTGGACAAGCAACAGCAGAGAGACTCTAGTTTTAAGAAGCATGCGTGAGGGGGATGGGAGTGAGGGTCCCATACCTGCCTCTTTCTGGCTAATCTCAATTAACCCCAAACAAGCCTGAATTCTTTGCTCTGCATATGCCCCCCTCTGCGGCCTGCCTGAAAATCATATGTTGCATGGTAAGTGCAGGTGGCACCAGCTCAGTTCCAGCCAGGCACATTACAATGACTGGAGCACACAGGGGCTGGGAAAGGTAACTCATGCCCCTACCATGAATCTCTCAGTGGCATGAGATGGTTCTGCAACGTGCAATACAGCACCCATATTATAGGTACAACCATTTATAGTCCATTTAACAACTTGAGCATTATTACTGTGGTTTAGCCTCCCAATTACTAATGACTAGCTGCTCCTGAAGCCAGCCCAGAACTGTTGCACAGAATTAGATTGCTGTGAAACATCTAATAAAGACAGCCTGTGTGGCACCTAGAATTTAGCCTACATTTGATTCAAGGAACTGTAAGGTAGAACAATACTGCAACCCTGACTAATGTCCTCATCCCAAGAAATAAGAGAATCTTACAACAGTATAGATCAAATTTAAACTCTTCTGCTGACAGGTCCTACAATAACAAACCATCGGGCAGTGTTTTCTCCATTCTAGAGGGTGTGTGCATGCATATATCACCGCTCTACCTGGCTGTTAAATTCCCGTGAGTAAATAGGAAATTGAAATATACAAGAATACTGATCTCTTCAAAAAGAGCCAAGTTCTTGCAAAGTTCTGTACTTGCCTGTTATAACACATAGAGCAAACAGGCAGAGTAGAGTGACAGCACAATTTGCATGTGTGCCAGCAAACTAAAACACAGCTGGTATTTGATTTTATGTCTGCCAGCCTGGAAAGTGTGCCTTTCAGCGCACACCACTATAGAGAATATAAAGTGCTGCAATGCCCATAAATTAAGTCCAGTTGCCACAATGTTCCTAGGCTTCCGTTTAACAGCAACAGCTGTAATTAAAGAGAGAGAGCCTGGAGCCCCTTTACAAAGCCTACAGAACACAAAGCTCTTATCTGCCAGAATATGACAAATAGGAAGGAGCTCTTTGAATACCCAAACTATCATTCCCTATGACGTTGACAGAGTTCACTTCTGTAATATTAGACCCCACAACTCTACAAGTACAATGACATTCCTGAAAGCTCCTGATCACAAGGTATGCACTTCCAAATTCTTGATATTAACCGAAATGATAGAGCGAATATGCCAAAAAATAAAATACAGCCTCTGAACATTATTTTGAAGGTAAGATTAATTGGATTGTTAACTTATTATTTACACTCTGATAGCAACCCCAGTGGGCAGCTAGGCACAGTCCCTGCCTTGGACTTGTTCACTTCAGACTTGCTTTTGCTCTCATTGAAGTTAAGAGAACAGGAATGTGCTCTCAGTTTGTACGCTGTTTAAGGCAGGGACTTTATACCTATCTGTTAAACACTGAATACATGTCTTCACACCTGTTGGCAAAGCCTGCTGGCACTTTACAAATAAACATAAAATAAAAACAAAAATAAAAAAAGAGAATAGGTTGCAAGTGTAAATTTCTGAAGATATAAGCTTGTACCATCATAAATATCTGTTATTGAAAAACACTGGTATTCTTTCAATAGTCGGTGCACTGGCTTATGATGTGCTACCATGACTGGATTTTATATTCATGTACCATGGGTTAGAATGAGAGTGTTGTAGGTATCCAGGAATACTGGAAAGAGTAAGGGCTATCAAATGCCAGCTAGTGATGAAATGAGATTTTAGTAGCATTAACCAAGAAACAAGCTGGTTAATTGTTCTCAAAATCATACTTCTAGTATTGTCTGAGGAGCAATTCAACAGAAGAACAGATGGGATCTAAAGGGGGTGGGGTGAATGATAGTCCAGAATTTAAGTAAATTGCTCTACAATCAAACATTCAAAAATACTGCTCTTGGAAAGCACTCATAACATATAAACTTTGATACAGAATGGTGGGTATGGGTTAGCAAAAAAAGTTCACTGAAACTTTGAATGTTTGAAAAAATCCAACTATGCTACAAGCTAGTAGAAAAACAGCAAACAATTTTTGCAAGAAAATTTGAAAATTCAAAAATTTCCAATTCCTGCCCATCTTCTGCCCTAAAGGTGAGCCTCCAAGCAAACCTAGAGTTTCTTGCTTTATCCTTTATTGCTCCTTTATGATTCTTTTTATTTTAATTAAAGGGGCACATGGGGAGTGTTTGTTTGAAATATCAGGATTTCACTGTCCTCACTTTGCGTGTGGATCCTGGCAAGATCTAGAGAATATGGATAGTGATTTCATATGACACTGTTACCTCAGCTGCATCTCTTCTGCCACAAATGTGTGGGAAGGGGATGCTGACTCAAGAACATCCCTATTCAAAGTCTCCAAATCTTGCTTGAGACCTACAGCAAAGCAAAGCAAGTGAGGATCTGATCATTCTAATGTACCAACAGGCCTGCCAAGTGACACCAGCTTTCAGACTTTGCCTGTATATCAGCTGGAATCTCATGCCTCAAGCTGAGCTATAAGCAGGCTGCAGGCATTTGCCTACAGCTGTGCTTTCCAGCCTGATGGGGCCACTGTGGCCTGTAGCCACAGGCCTCCGCTTTAACAGCCCCTTTTAGATTATAGCCAGCAAGGAGCAGCCAGGAGAAAGTGGTGGGCGCAGCACAAGGTGAGGGGGCCAATACTGGCCCCAAGATCCTTCCTAAATCACAGATTCCCAGCAAAAACAAATCCCCAGCATTCCTCCCCTAGCAAACCCTCACCCTTCCCCAAGAGCCACAAGGATCCCACTGCTACCAGCAACTCCAGGCACCTGAGCACTCCATCTCCTCTCTGCTTCCCCATCCAGTTAACCTGCCAGATAGCCCCCACATTACTCTTCACATTAGCTCCCAGAGAGAGAGCCACCGGCTCCTCCTCAGACAACCTCCAGCATCCACCATCTCCATTTGCCACGTTTGAGCACCTCCATATCCTACACCTACCATTGCTAAGAGCACATTGTATTGACTGCAAGCTACAGTTTATAGTTATATGCTATGGTTATATTTAAAAAATTGTATAAAAGGTCACACTTAGAGCTTCACAAAAAATGCAAACATGAAAAAAGCAGACAAATCATTTAAAAATAATTAACATTAAGACAGTCTTTATCCATTATTACACACACACACACACACACACACACACAGATGTTAAAAGATTATCATTAAGGTTGCAAAGTCAAGCATTCGAAAGTTAGGAAATGCCAGAATTAAGGCTAGTTTGATTCCCTTGTGCGCATGCAACATGATAGTCATTAATTGTATGAACACATACCATTTTTCCACATGACTCCTGCCTTGTTTAGTGCACTAGATGGACAGTGCTCATTTAATGAGCAGTTATTCAATATTTTGTGTTATCCTCATTATTCAGTGTGTGGCCTCAGGCCTTATTTACTGCACAGTATCCAACCCTGCTCTGAAGACAGAATTATTAATTTCGACATGGGCATTTCATTGGCGTTTATCACGATAGCATTTGAATGTTTCACAAACATTAATGAATGTGTTACTACAATGTTCCTGTGAGGTGAAGAGGGTGGTATTATCCCCATTTTACAGAAGAGGAACTGAGGTACAGAGAGATTAAGGTCAAAAGTATCCACTAATTACGGGTGGCCAATTTGAGATATTTGGGACCTGATTTTTTCAGAGTACAGTAGAACCTCAGAGTTATGAACATCCCGGGAATGGCGGTTGTTCGTAACTCTGAAATGTTTGCAACTCAGAACTAAACATTCTGATTGTTCTTTCAAAAGTTTACAGCTGAACATTGACAATACAGCTTTGAAACTTTAGTATGCAGAAGAAAAATGCTGCTTTCCCTTTATTTTTTTTTAGTAGTTTAGTACTGTTCTGTGTTTATTTTTTTGTCTGTCTCAGACTGCCTGATTGAGTACTTCCAGTTCCAAATGAGGTGTGTGGTTGACTGGTCAGTTTGTAACTCTGGTGTTCGTAATTCTGAGGTTCTACTGTACTTACCACTATATAGCACCTTATATATTCAAAGCACAGCTCCCATTTATTTCAGTAGCAGCTGAGAGTGCTCAGCACTTCTGTAAATCAGACCTCAGGGTCTCATGCTGGGCACCCAGAAAATGAGGAACACACAATTAGTGACCACCTATGAAAAGTTTGCTTTAAATGACTGGCCCAGCATCACCCTGTGGCAGAGGCAGGAAAAGAATCCAATTTTCCAGAGCAGCATTCAACTGCCTTAACCATGAGACCATCCTTTCCCTTCCTACACTCCCCTGCCTCATTCACTACAAATCTTTAAACTTCTGCAATAAATGAAGCAAGGGTCTTTCAGAAAACAGGGATCCTACACACGACAATCTCCTCCACTACACAGTTCTGATTCATCCCCAAAGCGGGACTAGCCCGTACACCGAAGGAGGCCTAGAAAAAAAAAGTATGTGATTAGGTCATTAAAGACTATTATAATGCACATGCACAAGGGGGCTGAATTAAGGTTTGCAACAGCAACCTTAATTCTGGCATTTCCTAACTTTTGCATGCTTGACTTTCCAACCTTAATAAAATCTATTTAACATCGTTTGTCTGTTATTGCCTAGGTTTTGAAAAAAGCAAACTGAAGAAAACAGAAGTTCCACCTTCTGGTACTGAAAGGGTCATCAGCAGGGTTGGAAACCTGTGGATCCATCACACAGACCTCTGCTACATGAGCTAATGGAGTAATAAAGAACAGTAGTAAGTTGTCATCCTCTGTGTGGACCAGCACTAGAAGGGAATGAGACACACCCTTTGCCAGTGAATTTCACAGATCTTTGCTGACAGTAGAGGAATTTAGAGGGTCAGAAACAGTAGGCCTGGGTAGTCAATTATTTTTTGTCAAGGTCCAAATTTCGAGAAACATTTTTCACACCACAATAATAATAATGATAATAAGTCAATAAAAAGATTTTGCAGTCCGTTCAAAAGATCTGGCAGTCCGGATTTGGCCTACGGTCCACCTATTGACCACTCCTGTAGTAGATTCTATTACAGTTTGTGTGGGGGTGGGGAGGGGAGTGTTCTCTAGTGGTCATAGTTCCTTCTGCCTGTTCCTACCAAACTTGATTCCTTCTGCTGTATCCTCTCTAATGTATCCCTGTACCAGTCCTTTCTGTCCCCTACCCTGGCTCCTCATAGTCCAATCCTATACTCCTCATCTAGTACCAACACTTAAATTTCTAATCTCAGTCCCAGTCTCATTGCCCACCCAGTCCCAGTCTCCGACCCCCGACTCCCTGTCCATTGTCAGTCTCTCTCCTACATTAGCTCCAAGTTCTCCCCTGCTTGTTTCCCTCCCTAGCTCCCAGTCTCCTTGCCCAGCCAGCCTCACTCTCCCTCTAACTTCTAGTCCCAGTTTCCCTTCCCCACTGCAGCAGCCTCCAGTCTGAGTCTTCCCCCCATAATCCTCAGGCTCATTGTCCTAACCTACTCCTCAATCCTGGCCCGATTCTTGTTCACTCTGCATTTGAATCAGGCAGCTTGCTCCTCCTCACTGCCGGGACCCTGCAGGGGGAACACTGGAAGCAGGGCCAGCTCCAGGCTTTGTTCGAGGCAGCATTCTGCCCAATCCTAGGGCGACACGGCCGCCAAAAAGCCAGAGCCGGCCCTGACTGGAAGTACAGGAGAGACAGTCTTTCTACTCTCAGTTCTGGTGCCTGGACCTGGAACTGGCCCAACTCAGAGTAGCAATTACAGTAAGAGTCCTGCTAAGCCCCAGAAATGAGCATGCTCAGTACAGATGGAACCTTCAGGGAATTTAACGGCAAAGCTCTAGACAGCCTCTACTGAGCATATTTGAACTGTGAGTTTTCAAAAGCTTATAACTCTGTGAAAATCCACTCACTGAAACAGCATGAGGCACATTCTGACAAATAGGCCATTCCCTTCTAAATCCAGAGTTTTTGCTCCAAAGCATGAAGTGCTAGAGCTTCTCAAAGAAAAAGTTGCTGGTTGGTTTTCTGTTTGTTTCTTTTTTGATATGGGTAGAGAACATATTTTTCTCTAACTTAATTCTTAGAAATTGGTTGAACCATTTTGCCTGAAACCTTCTAAAAAAATCAGTCTGAGGCAAACATTCAATATGGAAAATATCAGCCCAAATGTTTAAAGTTTGAAAAGGTTACAAGCAACTGAAAACAGGGTCTTATCATGGGAAGTGTCAGGCAACCTTAATAATAGGCAGTGCTACAATCCTCACCTATAATAAAGAGAATTTATACATTATAATTAAGGCTGCGAGTTTGTCACGGAAGTCACGGATTTTTGCTTTGCAGTTGGCTTTTAATGTAAACAAGGCAGCTGACACCTGGCTACCATTCTCTGACAAACTAAAGAATGACAGAATACACTGCGTGAGACAAACCAGCAACATGAATGCTTCTCTGAGATTTATAACATCAAAGGCAGATATTTGAAATCTGGTCTGTTACATGAAAACCTGAAACTTCATCAAATGAAATTCACAGTATGCCAATGTATCAGTTTCTCAAGTACGCTTTAGGTAAGGGTTTGTGTGGTGTTCTTACTCCACATGAAAACTGGGGTGGACTATAAAAGTTGTCTCAAAGCTGGCAATTTGATACATCTACATCTGTCCTCAAATTAGTGCTAATGACCCACAAGAGAAAAATCCTGATTAAGTTATAAGCATAGAATGGTAAAGCACAAAATTCTCTTTTCTTGACAAGAAACAAACTGAGTCTTTTAATGTTCCGTTGTGTTTGCGGACACTATTCAAACAACATATAGCATGAGGTGTTTTGGTTTGTTTTTTAAAGTGCACCACAATTAGGTCCTCAGCAATATAGGTCAGGGGTGCATTCCCCTCCCCCACCCATATTCTTGCCTGACACAGCCAGCAAAAGCTCTAGTGTTGCTGCAGTTATACCAGCAAATATGTTCTGTTGATGGTATAGCTGATTTCTTTTGGGAACTAGTTTAAGCTATACCAGCAAAAAAAAGAACTCTTTTGCCAATATGGGCTGTGTTCCCACTGGGGGGGAAGAGGGATTGCTGATATAGTTGTACCAGGATAACTATAATGACAAACTCTTTCAAATGTAGACGAAACCATACTCTTTGTCCTTTGGGGCCTCATCTAAAGGCCACTGAAGTCAACAGGAGTCTTCCTATTGACTTCAGTGGGCTTAGATCAGGCCCCAATGAATTATAAGGTAATTTCAGGCAAGATAACGGATAGCTGACGTGACAATCAACCAGGCTTGTCTCATCTGAAACATGTCAAAGATTTGAAAACAATATTGAAATATACCCAAGACATACCCTAATAATCCTTTGTCTTTAGTGATAAACAGGTCAGCCCCTGCTGCTTGTTTCATCCTGTGAATTTCCTTTTTTGTTGATTTCACAATCTCTGCTTTTTCCTATGGCTCAGTATACAAATAGATCTACATTGTGAGGCAGACAATACACAATGTGCACAGGACCGGTCAGGGAGATAAACATCTGTTACCTCCTGCCTAAAAGGAACATGTGTCACCTCTCGGTGATCTGCCTTAACTCCAAGACCTTAAAAACGTAACTCCTTAAATATTATCCGAACATATATTTTGCAATGACTATGATGACCAGTGGGGTACTAGCTCTCAGTAGAGACCTCACATGCCACTCTTTGGTGAACTATTATGCAGATAACTGACCCAGGGGATCCCTGTAAAATCCTATGCACCTCCTATAGCTGCTTTCAGTTGGCACCAAGAGGTCCCTGGGTCACGATGTGGAAAATCCTAAACTTATGATAGGTTCCTAAGATTTATATTAACTTACATGTGGAGTTGTTTTAGTTAAGTTTAATCTGAATTTTAAAAATGCACACAGAATACAACTAATCATTGTTTGAATATTCTGTTTATGACATTGTTGAATCAAGACCTTTGAAGTGCAATTCTAAAGTGGCACTGTACAAGAAGGCATTGTGCAGCTCTATATTAGTGTGTCTCCATGATTTCCAGATCCAATTTGTTCAGCTCATAAGTAAAAAGATGGGTCCCCGTTCCCAACTGTCACGCCTGCAAACTCAGCTTGGGATCTGAAAGTCAAATCTGAGTGCTTTCCTTACTGAGAATATACAGTTTCCATAGGCCAAATTCTAAAACCTGTGAAACCTCACTGGGTCTGATTCTGATCTCACCTCAATTTTATTCCAGAACAGCTTCAATTGAGTTATTCCAGATTTAGGCAAAGTAATTAAAAACATATTTAACTGTAAGCACCTGCTTAAATTCATCCCTGTTCAGTAGACCACTTTAGCACCTGCTTAAATACTTTGCCTAATCAGTGCCGTAAACTGGTATAATGTAAATCAGAATTTAGCCCATTGTCTCCAAGTTCAGCCTCTCAGTTACACTTATTAATGATGTTCTAGGTTACGGCCTAAAGGGCTTGCAGGCTACCCTCCCCTAGGCCAAATCCACCATGCACAGCATAGCCTTTATGCTCTGCTGATAAAAACTGACAAGAGGACATGTTCAATTCAAGCTCCCCCCTTCCATACCCCACCCCCACAAATATTTGGGGATGGTTCTAGTAAAATGAGCAATGTTCACCTTTCCACCAGACATTGAGTGGAGTGATTGCTACTGTTATTGACACCACTGCTGTTCCTTCAGGGACAGGCCTGTTTCTCCCACAGCCTCAGGGAAAACAACCCCAGCCCTTTCTAATCTGTTAGTCTTTAAGGTGCCACCGGACTCCTTGTTGTTTTTCTAATATGCAGAAATTCTATTTCATCCTAGTCCTTGGTCTCCTGGTTTGCTGCAACATCACTAAGCCAGCTCCAGTGGCTGACATTTTTTAATTGGATTTTTCTGATTATAGAGTTTCTCCTGCACTGAACTGTATGCCATGTTGAGACATTTCTTTAATCTTTGAGATGCTTAATTATCAGCCTGCCTTTGTGACATCATGACATTTTTGCCCTGAATTTAAGCACTTCATCTGCCTTGCTCAATTCTTTTTCAGACTCTCATAAACTGAGAGGAATTATTATGCCAATTAGTTTGGTTTTATCCAACTCAATAAGTAACAGATGAGCCATCCTAAAGAATGAACATTTGTTTAATCTCCACTGAGGTTTAGGTGTGTGCATATGGTTGGGACTTCAGTCCTCTTTCCTACAGCTCTTCCCACCCCCCTGCCCAGCACATCAGGATAGTTTTCATTCAAGGTGACAAGAAGAAAGTCAAGGAAAGTGTGAGCCCCTTACTGAATGAGGGAGGCAACCTAGTGACAGAGGATGTGGAAAAACCCAATGCTTTTTTTGCCTGTCTTCACGAACAAGGTCAGCTCCCAGACTACTGCACTGGGCAGCACAGCATGGGGAGAAGGTGACCAGCTCTCTGTGGAGAAAGAAGTGGTTTGGGACTATTTAGAAAAGCTGGACAAGCACAAGTCCATGAGGCCGGACGCGCTGCGGCTGAGCAGGAGCACTGCCAGCTTTTCTGCTGCCCTAGGCGGCGGAAGGTCCCTCCCCGAAATACCGCTGCGGTCGCCACCCCCCAAATCGTAGTGCCCTGGGCGACCGCCTAGGTCGCCTAATGGGTTGTGCCGGCCCTGCATCCGAGGATGCTAAAGGAGCTGGCAGATGTGATTGCAGAGCCATTGGCCAATATCTTTGAAAATTCATGGTGATCGGGGGAGATCCCGGATGACTGGAAAAAGGCTAATGAAGTGCCCATCTTTAAAAAAGGGAAGAAGGAGGATCCAGGGAACTACAGGCCAGTCAGCCTCACCTCAGTCCCTGGAAAAATCATGGAGCAGATCCTCAAGGAATCAATTCTGAAGCACTTAGAGGAGAGGAAAGTGATCAGGAACAGTCAGCATGGATTCACCAAGGGTAAGTCATGCCTGACTAACCTAATTGCCTTCTATGATGAGATAAATGGCTCTGTGGATGAGGGGAAAGCAGTGGATGTGTTATTCCTTGACTTTAGCAAAGCTTTTGATACGGTCTCCCACAGTATTCTTGCCGGCAAGTTAAAGAAGTATGGGCTGGATGAATGGACTATAAGGTGGATAGAAAGCTGGCTAGATCATCGGGCTCAGCTGGTAGTGATCAATGGCTCCATGTTTAGTTGGCAGCCGGTATCAAGCAGAGTGCCCCAAGCATTGGTCCTGGGGCCGGTTTTGTTCAATATCTTCATCAATGATCTGGAGGATGGCGTGGACTGCACCCTCAGCAACTTTGCAGATGACACTAAACTGGGAGGAGCGGTAGATACGCTGGAGCGTAGGGATAGGATACAGAGGAATCTAGACAAATTAGAGGATTGGGCCAAAAGAAATCAGATGAGGTTCAACAAGTCCTTCACTTAGGTCAGAAGAATCCCATGCACTGCCACAGACTAGGGACCGAATGGCTAGGCAGCAGTTCTGCAGAAAAGGACCTAGGGGTTACAGTGGACGAGAAGCTGGATATGAGTCAACAGTGTGCCCTTGTTGCCAAGAAGGCTGATGGCATTTTGGGCTGTATAAGTAGGGGCATTGCCAGCAGATCGAGGGACGTGATCATTCCCCTCTATTTGACATTGGTGTGGCCTCATCTGGAGTACTGTGTCCAGTTTTGGGACCCACACTACAAGAATGATGCAGAAAAATTGGAAAGAATCCAGTGGAAGGCAACAAAAATGGTTAGGGGGCTGGAGCACATGACTTATGAGGAGAGGCTGAGGGAACTGGGATTGTTTAGTCTGCAGAAGAGAAGAATGAGGGGGGATTTGATAGCTGCTTTCAACTACCTGAAAGGGGGTTCCAAAGAGGATGGATCTAGACTGTTCTCAGTAGTAGCAGTTGACAGAACAAGGAGTAATGGTCTCAAGTTGCAGTGGGGCCAGTTTAGGCTGGATATTAGGAAAAACTTTTTCACTAGGAGGGTGGTGAAGCACTGGAATGGGTTACCTAGGGAGGTGGTGGAATCTCCTTCCTTAGAGGTTTTTAAGGTCAGGCTTGACAAAGCCCTGGCTGGGATGATTTAGTTGGGGATTGGTCCTGCTTTGAGCAGAGGGTTGGACTAGATGACCTCTTGAGGTCCCTTCCAATCCAGATATTCTATGATTCTATGACATCTGATTAATCCTTTCCCCACAATTATACTTAATAAAAGATATGGAAAGAGGACATTTTTCTCTAACCCAGTAAGGTAAATTCCTTGTAGAAGACATTCTTCAGGCTGGAGGATTGCTCGCATATACCAACTGGAAGCAGGCAGCAATTCCATGCCTATTCTAAAAGGCTTAAAAGTTAGCAGATATAATGTTAACACCAACCAAACAGAATGCATGCTCTTCATTTTTAGCTCTGCATGGTTTCATCCAGGTTGGTGGATTTCTACATATGAGAAAATAAACAGTACAAATATGTCCACACTCTCATATGGGACATCCACCAAATAGGAAGACTGCTGAGAAGTAGGCAAGCAGTGGAACGACAACAAAGAAAATGAGTTGAAATTAACAAACTTGAGATAACTACATACCCATCCATTTTATAGATCCCATACAAAAACTGTGTTAAAATTGAGTTAAGATTGAGAGTGCATATCAGTCATTTAATATATTACCTGGATGCTGTTGTTATCCCCAAATCAAGCATTATAAACCCAGGAAATTCAGAGTAAAGGTTAAACCGAAGAGAAATCCAAACATCCTAGGGTTTGGAAATGCACAGTTAGGGCACCCAAACAATTTTAACTTTGCCTTGTTGTGATACCATGCAACAACCTATTATTAGGATTAAAGCATTTCAGTCATTGTGGTCCCAGGTTAGATTAAACTGCTTTATAGAGACACATTGGGGTTTTCCTCCCCACTCATGGCATGACCACAGGACACAGTTAAAGAGTTACACACATATAAACAATGGATACCTCAGAGACTTGCGAGATCTGAGAGGCACAGGTTGGGCTAGGCTAGGCTTTTCTTCTAGTGCTTTGTACAAGCACTTTTCAAAGACAGACCCAGAACCCTGAATTCAATCTTCATATAAAGAGCAGGGTTTGAGTTTTAATTACCGTTAGTTACCCTCCCTCAATGTGTGTAGCTGGGGGGTGAAACTAAGTTACACTGCTGCAGAATACTTGAGAGAAAGCAGCATAATAAAAATGGTAGTTTGGCAAAGCCACATCAGCACTGATGTAGCTCTTCAGAGGCCTAGGTGCTGATACCTCAAGGGCCAACTGGTTGTAGGGAGGATAGCAGGTGAGATACTGTGCTCAGAAAAGCTTTTCCCAGGAGTGAAATGAAAATGAGAGAAGTTATCCAAAACCGTTATTTCTTTAGTAACGAGAGAGGCAGAGGGCAGCTGTTTCACAGATAGGGGCAGCTTACACTGCCTGCATCTCATTGAGGGATACAGAAACTTTAATTGGCACCCAAAAAGTCAGACCAGCTCCCTTCAGAGGACATGGGAGGACATACTATCAGTCCTCCACACAGATAGATGCCCTGCATGAAAAAATGCTACGTACTTTATATTGAATTCTCAAAAAATCAGACAATATTTACATCAGCACTAGATAGTACGGGTTCTGACTTCTTAATGAATCTTTGAAAGCAGATGTCTTCACTTCTCTGTGTCCAAATTAACAGAAAGTATCACACAGCACAACATTTTTTTATTATAAATTTTGTTTACCTTCTGAATAGAATGAATCCCTCTTCTCTCTTATTATTTCAGATAATGAAATTTTATTTTTACTTATTCTGTAATAATAAAATTTCATTTCATCTTTATAGTTTTTCTCTCATACAGAACAATGTTCATGAAGTGGTATTTAATGAGCCTTTGGTTTCCAAAGTCCTAGAGAGAAATGTTAATTGGGCCTGTTAGAGTCATTTGTAAGCTATAAGATACCATTGAACTCTTTTTACTTCTCTTCAGGGACAATCATGAAGTTTTGTAAAGAAAAAAAATTTCCTAAGTGTAAAAAATAAAGATTTCTCCCCTTTTTTCCATAATCTTCTACTCACAGACATGGATAACAAATTATAACAACAAACAAAAGTAGACAACAAACAAGAAAGCCAAGTGAATTTAGCAGATCCAGTACAACACATGGGGTTTGTAACGCCATCTATTACTAAGGTTGCCTGACACGTCCCACTATAAGACCCTGTTTTCTGTTGTTTATAACTTTGCCAAACTAACCATTAGGGCTGAAATTTTCCATGCCAGATGTCTGCCTCAGGCTGTTATTTATTAATTGTCACTTTTGAAAACTTCAGCTAAAACAATTCAGCCATTTCTGAGAACGAGTCTAGGGGAAAATACATTGTTCTGCCCATTTTCAAAAGTTTTGTCAGCCTTTATATTGAAAATCTCTAGCTTCCCCATGTCTTTGAGCAGAGACTTGAAATTTGGCAAGGAGTTGCCTTTGTGTCAGGGACGTCTGTTTGGCCATCCACATGAAAACTGCCTGAATGTGGACAAGTTATAAGTCCTTGAAAAATTGCAATTTGCACATGCCCACTAGAGACTTCTTAGCTTCTAGCGCCTAAATTCTCCAAAGATTCTGTCTGCACTGGGGATGCTCCATCCTGATGCTGAGCAAGACTTTCCCTGCAACTGCACCTCTGGGCTGCTGTGGGCCATGCCAGATCCTGATCCTGGCACTTGAACTAAGGGCAGGGAACCTGTCTCCTGTGCTTTCAGGGTCTGCCTACACAGGAATAAAAAACCTGCAGCTGGCCCGCATCTCGTGGGGCTCAGGCTCTAGGGCTGAAAAATTGCTATGTAGATGTTTGGGCTCGGGCTGTAGCCTGAGCTCTGGGACCCTTTGGTCCCAGAGCTTGGGCTCCAGCCCAAGCCCGAATGTCCACACTGCAAGTTTTAGCCCCACATCCTGAGTCCCACAAGCCCAAGTCAGCTGACCTTAGTCAGCCACGGCCATGCCACGGGTCTTTTATCCCTGTGTAGATATACCCTCAATGACACCCCGCCCCATGCTGGGCTAAGGCAATAAGGAGGAAGCTGCCTGATTTGCATGTGGAGGAGAGAAGAGCCAGACCTGCCAGTGGGAATAGAGGTGGGAGCAGATTTAAACAAGGATCCTTGGGGTGGAGGGAGGACTGGGATTGGAAGCCAGCAGGGAGTGGGAGAGGGAAACCAGGACTGGTAGCTGGGGTGGGTAGGAGACTGGGACTTGCACTGGAACCTGGGGGTGGAGACTGGGAGTTGAGGGGAGACACTGGGGCTGGTTGGTCAAACAGACTGGGACAAGGAGCCGTGGGTTGAACTCTGAGACTGGACGAAGAACAGGAAACCTTAGCAGTGGCATTTCCTAACTTTTATGTGCTTGACTTTGCAAACTTAATAGTGTTCTTT
This sequence comes from Trachemys scripta elegans, assembly GCF_013100865.1. Lineage (NCBI taxonomy): Eukaryota > Metazoa > Chordata > Testudines > Emydidae > Trachemys > Trachemys scripta. The sequence continues at coordinate 61,762,625 of NC_048298.1, forward strand.
GAATGTAAGGGGACCTTTTTCAGTGTGGAATGATATACCAGGCAGATTAATATTTCAGCTAAGGCTACTATGACAATAACAGTAGTTTTCAGTATAAATTTGACACACATAGCGAGTCTGCCCCTGAAGGGACATATGAGAGATAATGTATTTTAAAGGATCAGATAATTCGCATTTAGAGTACTGTGGGATCCAGACCTTTTCACAGTGCGGCTATTAGCAGTCTCTTTCAAATGCCAGATCCCTGGCCATCCGTCATGCCAAAGTATTTTAATAGACTAAAACTTTGTTAACTTTAAGTTGTTAACAAAACAGGGGCGCCAATGCAGAGTATAGGAGCTGCACCGGTCCTTGGCTTCCCCTAGCTCACAGTATCTTGCTGAATTCATAACCTTTGCAAGGGTCCTGGCTCCTCCCATTCCTGCAAAGCTTTGCAGAGTCCCCAGCTCCTTTGGCTTCCCCTTAATCTGTAGAATTTGGGGGCTCTAAAAGTTCCTCAGGACTCCAGATCCTTTGCTTTAAGCGCAATCCCCAGGATTCCTTTTTTTCTCCACATCTTGCCCTGCACAGGTTTTTAAAAGTGCTCATCAGATTGTGTAGATTACACAACATCTTGGACCATGCAGCTGCTAGACAGTGCCTTTTCTGCCAGGTGGGTCCTTAGTAAGTCTTTATAAAGAGTTACTAAATAATAAGGCAGATTTTTGTAATGTATCCTTTAAAAATTGTGATTGCTCTTTACGTATTCTATGCACCAAATTTTTTAGCTAAAGTGACCCAGTAGGTAAGACACTTGATAGAATATTTTAAAAAGTGTAATTGTAAAGCATTGGTAACTTTAACATATTATGAGTAATTGTCTTCAAACTTTCCAGAAAACAAGCACATTAGTACTTCCCCCTCCCCCCCCCATGTACAAGGGAGTAACCATCATGTTCATCTCAGAACCTGGGGTGCAGCTCTGTCAAAGCAGCTGCTACTCAGTGGCTCTATAGTCAGAGTGATTTTTAAAGACCTAGAACTCAAAATCAGCTTGGCCAATTTCATTGTCATTTTGCAGGAAACAATTGTTGCTTCCCACTGTTCAGTGAAACGATTGCGACAAACAAATAAGTACTGTAATTGCTAGACAAACAAGTCAAATATGCAAGCTAGGATTAGAATCCTGTTCCTTTAGTTCTAAAAACAAGAATACAGGTCCCTACTACTTTAGCTAAGAGGAAGCCTCTATTACAGAGGTAGATTATAGAAGGATCTTTATGTTCTCTCACAGCTGTAGCCAGCCACCTAATGCTCATTCAGACACTATATCCTAACAATTGATAATATTTTTGCTTAATTACAACCTCTTTACTACAAAGATTCCCTATGCAGGAATTGTCAAGAAGATGTAACAAGGCAGACAGCTTGAAGGGGCAACAATAAGCTATATTTAAGTTAGAGTTGCACAAAAATGTTAGATAGAGGTTAAAATTCTAAATCATGGTACTATTTTCATGTCCTGAAATATAAGCAGATTGATGAATTTTCTTCAAACTTTTCAGAAATTTTTTCAACAACTTTCAGAGTAAATATAGTAATTATAATTATGGGAATCAGATGTTCTTGAAAAGCCTGAAGAGTACCTTCCCTATTCTGCTCATTAAGAAATCTATTAATAAACTTTTATTCCTCCTCTTGGATGGGGACAGTGGGATTCTTAATTTTGAACTTGTGTCAATATCTTGTTTTGTGGCGACAGTCACACTTTTACAGGATTTCTCATTTGTGCCCAAAAGATCTCTGAAATCCAGCTTCTCCTTGAAGAAAACCTGAGCTCCAGATTTGTTTTCTTGGGAAAGAGTAATTTAGTGCTCATCCACTATCTAAAGTAAGCCATTATGAAACTCACTTGGCAAACTACAGTACAATATTTCTAGCTTGAACAATTTGAGGACTTACTTCAATCTAATGCAGTAATTCTCCATGTATAGATTGTTCTTCTACCCTATACTATGTCCTCCAGAAATAGATACATTCCAGTGCACGACAAGAAGATTCACTGTAGATATCTCTGGGGAAAAATGTCCCCTGTGTATTATCTCACAAAGCCAATTGACTTGACTCATATGTTTTCCTCTTCCTGAAGAGATTTTTAAATCACTCATTGATAAGAAAGTGCAGTTAATCTCCCGTCAATGGCTTAATTTAAGGACTACCATGAAAAATAAAAAAGCCATAAAGTTTATACTATCTCTGCAAGATACTAAATTTAGTGTGAGATTTTCATACCCTACTCCTGTGCAGACACACATGGACTTGCAGAATTATTTATTTTTCACAAAATCAGAAATATTTGTAATCTCCCCTAAATCTTCTAGGGCATATGAGCAACCATCTTCTTTCATCATCAAAACAGAATGAGACGGTTTTGGAAAAGGAAAGACACCTGGCAGATTGCCATCTCTACTCCTTCAGAACATTTCTATGCTCCGAATTCACTGTAAAGAGCGTTTTCCTCAAGCTGTCACTGTAGAACACATTTTCCTATCATTTTCAGAGATTAATCTATTATTTCTTATTCTTATTACACCGCTACCTCAATATAACGCCACACGATATAACACGGTTTCACCTATAACACGGTACGATTTTTTGGCTCCCGAGCACAGCGTTATATCACAGTAGAGGTGTATTTCAAAGTCCTCTAGAAACTATATCCTAATGTCCTCCATGAATCAGTCTTTTAAACAAGACACATTTCCCAAGAAGCAGCAACAAGCAGATAGTATCCCTTTCATGTTGGTAGGTTGACAAGCTTCTTTGCACAACTCAGCAAGGCACTTAAGCATGTGAATAACTTTAAGCAATGCATAGTCCCATAAAGTTCAATGCAACTGGAGGGCCTTCAAGAAGAAAGTGACATGGTCTGATCAACAGGCAAGGAATGCTATTACCATTATTGGTATTACACTAGTGCTTAGAGCCCTAACTCAGATCAGGGTCCCATTGTGTTAGGCTACGGGCAGACAGACAGGAAGAAGCAGTCCCTGCCCTATGCTGTTTACAATCTAAACAGACAAAGGGCGGAGTGTGAGGGGTCGGAAAGGAGAGGCACAGATAGTATGTCTATACTGCATTGTGTGGAAGCAGAGAAAGAACTGACAGGGATTTGAAGGGGATTTCATATTCTTATGTGAGCAAGAGTCAGGCTAGCTGTAACCCTAATAACGCGAGATTTGTAGAAGCAAGGATTGTGTGAGGCGAGTGGGAAAGAACTGTGTGAGAAGTTGTTGCGACCTTGAGTTAGATAAGTATGGAATGTAGACTATAGTTTAAATTGGTGAGAAAAATAAGATATCAGGATGACCTACGCATAAACAAAATGGAGCTGTTGCCCATTATTATTTGTAACAAAAGGTATAAATGCTTGCTGTAATTGTTTGTCTGGGGAGAGACCTGTTTTGCTCTCTCCCTCCACGCAATTGCTAGAGATAATAAAGTATCTCTGTATCAAAATTCAAGCTCGTTTTGCATCTCACAGTTTATCTCCTTCCTACCTCCTTCTGCTCTCTCACACACCTTCTTTGCTGTTTCAGGATATTGGTGGTTGCATGGCTTTTGCCATTGTGTTGGCAGCTACACTGGCAAAATAAAAGAAGGACTCCTGCTACAGCAAGTAAACCTCCCATTTGTGCAATCTGGATAGAAATGCTTACACACCTGACTTGTTGCACCCAACCTGAGAGTGAGAACTCTTGTTTTTCTCCGAAAATTGTACACCCAGGTCAATGGGACTCGAGCTTGTGAACTCAGTGTTTCCAAGCCCATGCTTGAGCATCCACACTGCACTGTAAGCCTGGGCTTACAATTGCTGGGTCTGGGTCTCTCAGCCATGCTAACATATCCATACTGGAGTACACAGACCTTCTGACTCAGCTCTCAGGTTTGAGCTGCATCCACACTGCCAAATGACAGGGGGACTCAGGCTCTGATCCACTTCCCCAGCAGGGTCCTAGGACTCACTTCAGACTGATTTGTGTGTGGATGGAAGAGGGGTTTGGGCTCAAACCTGAGTCAGAGCCTGGGCTCAGTGTGCAGTGTACACAAGCTCGAGAGGTGAAGTGACTCGCCAAAGGTGCAAGTGTAATATAGTAGAACCTCAGAGTTACAAACACCTCGGGATTGGAGGTTGTTCATAACTCTGAAATGTTCGTAACTCTGAACAAAACATTCTGGTTGTTCTTTCAAAAGTTTACAACTGAACACTGACTTAATATAGCTTTGAAACTTTATTAGGCAGAAGAAAAATGCTTCTTTTAACCATCTTAATTTAAATGAAACAAGCACAGAAACAGTTTCCTTACCCTGTCAAATCTTTTTTTTTAAGCTTTCCCTTTATTTTTTTAGTAGTTTATGTTTAACACAGTACTGTTCTGTACAGTATTTGTTTTTTTGTCTCTGCTGCCTGACTGCATACTTCCTGTTCCAAATGAGGTGTGTGGTTGACCGGTCAGTTCATAACTCTGGTGTTTGTAACTCTGAGGTTCTAGTGTACTAACTGACAGTACAATGCCATCCTACTCTGACTGCGAAGTATGTGATGGTGGTGGTGGAGGAGAGGGTGCAGGAGAAGCCAAATAGACATCGTTCTATTCACTTCTCGGGGCTGACAAGGCACTCTGCACAGCCAGTATGTGGTCATTGTATTGTGAGCATGGCCAGCTGGAGATGCCTGGAGCCAGGAGAACATTCGGTCTCAGTCCAGTCTTATCCTCTACCAAGCCTGTGGTGATTTCAGAGAAAATCCTCTCTGGAGTGGAAGCTGGTCCTGTCCAGTACGCAGAGGAGTGGGGAGAGGGCACATCCTCTGAAATGAGGGCCCAGCTGGAGGCTTAGGTCTTGACCCAAAGCCCACTGAAATCAATGGGAGTCTTTCCACTGACTTCAGTTAGCTCTGGATAAGGCCCACAGAGCATTCACGAGTATTTTTAAATGATTATTTTTAGGTGGAGAACAAAATGAATCTGGTTTCAAATGTGATGCCAGATAGCACTGATTTATCCAGACAAGCACCAAAGGTGAAATGGCAGATGCTTGGAAACACCCGGTCTCTGAGAGTCCTCTATGGCCTCAACATCATCTGCATTCATGTTTTCTCCAGAGAAATTCTTCACCCAAATGGCTGAGCTACCATCTCCTTTCTGGCTGGGGGGCACGGTGGGCCTTCAGCAGAAACTATCCAAGGCCACCGCTGCTTTGCTAATAGTGGGGGGAGGGAATGAATAAATGAGAGTATATGCTATGTGAAGAAAAATTACTTCCAGAAGAGAGCTGTTCTAAGATAAACACCTGTCTGAAGTTTTATTTCTAAATGTCAATCTTTTCCAAAGTCTGGGCATTTGAATCCATGCTATGCGGCAAAATTCAAAGAGGTCACTTTCCTGCCAGGCAGGAATCGAACTAGGAAGCTGAGGAGGAATGAATGATGAAAGGCTCCCAAAGAGGGTGGACATACTTCAGTTCAACTGATTGCCTTTCCTGCCTATTGCTGCTGTTGATCCTGTGCCTTGTGATGTGCACAGCATGTTTCAGAATACGCCTTAACCAGCCGGGGATGTAATGGCAGGGGGAGGCCTGGGGCAAGTTTAGTCAAATTACTCTGTACTATATAAAGGCAGAAAATCGATATATTAGTATTGCTACAGTGTCATAGGTGTGCACAGTGCTATACAAACATATGCTGATATAAAAAGGCAAGTTTCCCATCATCAAGAGTCTTCAATCGAAGTGATACAAACGAGGGTGATGGAATGTCTCTCCAAAAGCAGATGAAACATCTATTCAAAACTCTGCTGTAAAAAACCATCTACCCTGTCTCACATTCTGGCCATGTTCAGCCCCTCATCAAATATCTTCACTGGATTTGCATTGCATCCTGTATCAAAATTCAAGCTCGTTTTGCATCTCACAGTTTATCTCCTTCCTACCTCCTTCTGCTCTCTCACACACCTTCTTTGCTGTTTCAGGATATTGGTGGTTGCATGGCTTTTGCCATTGTGTTGGCAGCTACACTGGCAAAATAAAAGAAGGACTCCTGCTACAGCAAGTAAACCTCCCATTTGTGCAATCTGGATAGAAATGCTTACACACCTTTATCTACTTTGTACAAACATAAGGTAGTCACTGAGAGAGTTCCTTTGCTAGGATCCATAGTATGGTGTCACTCTACAAACCATGGAATATCAAGACTCTAAATTACAGTACTGCTCACCTCTCCATGAACCGAAAAATATTAATGAGAAGGTGCTGATGGGAATATATGAAGTATAACAAGTCAGAATCAATTTTGAAGTAGCTTATCAGGGATGGATAGTAAAATGTCACTGATGGCTGTCAGAACTAAAGCTCAGCATTTCAACGTACCCATTACTGAGACGTCATATTCTATCAGCAGAGTCGCTTCTTGACCACACTGTTTCAGAATACTCATGGCTTCAGCATGTGACGTTCCAAGGAGTCGAATTCCATCAACACTCAGCAACCTGTCACCAGGTTTGATTGTGCCCTCTCTGAAGAGAAATTAAAGGAACAGTCCTTATTAATTTAATAGCATGTGGTTTGGAGATAATAGCCACTTATGCAAAGCGATTCACTCACGCCCTTCCTGACATCTATCCCACTTGACTTTACTCTTAACATTTACTTTGACAGTAAAAACGTTCAGGGGTCATTGTGAAAAGGAAATTGCTTTAATCGGAAAATCAGTGATGGGAAAAACTATCCATCACTAAATAATCAAGTCACAGTGGACTGCTATTAGGTATTGGTTTTGTTACAATATATGCGCGCTCTCTCTCTCTCTCTCTCACACACACACACACTGATGAAAAAGCAGATTGCTAACTGTAAGGGATCACCTCCTGATTTACATCCCTCAACCCATTTGGACAGCTCTCTTCTTCCCCATCTGCTATCTGAAAGAAAATTGGCTACCAATGCCATCCTCTCTCTAAGGTATATATCATAACATATCCTGAATTATTATTAACCCAGGTCTCAGGGAAAATGGCAGGGAGGAAGGGAAACAGAAAAAAAAAAGACACGGATCTCTTGAACATTTGTAATTTATTAATTTTAGCCAGAGACAAAATTTCTGAGCATAAGCCAGAGAACTCAGCATCCTTTAAAGAAACTGTGTGTTTAGTTTCTTTAATGTTTTAAGGACACCAATGCCATTTCTGAAAATGTAATTGACATATAGAATCACTTATCAAAATAGCTTTTTTCTTCTTTTTTTTACAGACATGGGATTTATATATATGTATATACAGAAAGAGAGAGAGAGAGAGAGAGAAAATATGCTAATAGGGCCACATCCTAAACTCCTTACTCAGGACTGATTGAGTGGGAGTTAAGCCTGAGAAAGGACTGAGCAATAACTCAGGTCAGGATTGGCTCTAATATTTTCCCAGAAAAAAAATATAATACACATCTAGATCATTTGTTTCTGTAGTGCAAGAGAAATACATTTCAAAATACAGTATGGAATTAAACTGTACATTAAGGTTGCACTGTGCATCAAAAGATTGTTTGAAAGCTGTGAAGAGCATGCGATAATCCCATCATAGGATTTTTAATTCCTCTCTCTCTCTATATATATATATATTAAGTGTGTGACAGGCAATTCTGAAACAAGCAGTTTAGTCTCTTAATTAAAATTCATGCTATGTCATCATGCACCAACCTCCTATGGTTGCCTATTGTTATTACAATGAAATGCATAATTTTTTAATTTCAAAGGATTGGGTTTGAACGTGTCTATTGTACTCCACAGATGTCTGTCTTAACTTCAGTCTCAGACAACCTAACCTTTCTCTTTTTCTCTCGCTACAGAGGAAAATGAATTGTACCTGTCAGCAGGTCCTCCAGGTCTAACACATGTTATTACAACAGGACGAGATTTATTTCTGTCATCATGTGCTCCACCTAGAAAAGGGAATAAAACACCCTTGTACTCCCTTTTTTTTTTTTTTTTAATGAAAACTCATTTCCAAAATGCAATTCCAAAGGCTTGCAGCATGCACACTTACAGACTGGTTAGAAAAGCAAGAACCATTAAGCCACTAAAATACACCTACATGGCTGTACATGTAGAGTAATGCTATGCTAGTTTATAATAGAGGGAATTTCTACTCTACTGCTCCTTTAGAATAGGATTTGTTAAATGGGGATATTCATTTCTTAAAACCCCCCACAAATTCATTCCCCTTTTTTGTTCTCAGTACGCCCTCTTTACGCCTGTATGGACATTAGCACTAGGTATCCTGAATACTTTGCTGCACCAGGGAGGGAAAAAATCTATTCTTAGAATAGTACAACACATTGGGGAGACCCTACACATTGAAAAAGACCCAGGACACTGCTTTCCCTGAGGTTAGGGTTCTGTTACAGGTTCCAGGGCCTGCAATGTACAGGAGGACAGACTAGATGATCATGATGGTCCCTTCTGACCTTGAAGTCTATGAGCTAATAAACTCCCACAATTTACTATAGGAATATCATTGTCTAAAAGCTGCATAAAGATTTTCTGTTCTCTAATTCAGCGTGAAGACTCTCATTCTACTATAGAGACTGGGGATGTTACTAAACTATAAATCAAATTTTAATAGCTAGCTTATACAAATAGGGTATAAGGTATCTCCTTTAAGAGCCCTGATCCCATTGCAAATGGCAAACTTCCCATCTACTTCTCTGGGTCGAGCATTTGGCCTTGTGTGACCCAAAGTCAGGTTTGTTCTTGGCATTCATTATTATTCATTACTATTGCTCCATAAATAAAAATTTATACCAGTTCATAAACACAGTTCATTAAGTACAGAAGAAATCATGCATTAATCACACAGGATTTACAAACTGTAGACAACAAATCTTGAAATATGATTGCACAGTATCATAAAAACTTATTGCTATTTTGCTTGTGCTCGTCTAGAAATTCAGACTATTCATGTTTACGGATAACTTACCTCGTATTACAAACCCAAAAGTGTTCCCTTCTTTATGTAAAGTAACTTCCACCGTTCTAAATATGACACCCGATCCTTGTACAGCTGAAAGATTTAAAAGAAAAGCTTTGTCTGATTATACTCATAGCTCTACCCTGCTTCCAAGCAAGCTCTTGAATTTCTGATCATACACTTGGAAGAGTTCAACTACAAAAAATAGTTTTTAATAGTTGTAATTTAACTACAACCCATGTTCTTACTGAGAACATTGTGGATCAGATCTTTAGCTAGTATAAATTGGCATAGACCCACTGAGTTCAATGGAGAGCAATTCCAATTGACAGCCTGTGACGAAGTGGGACTGTTCTTAATGTTTTCCTCAGTTTCCCCTATGCAGTTCTCAAGTATCTAGGGGGTGGGATAAGGGTGTATGGTTGCTGCAGAGCAAAGGGCCAGTGCACATAAATGCCCGACACTCTATCTCCTGGCAACCGATGGCCTGGGCCCCTCCTCTGCAAAGGTGCCAACTGAAGGTGTTGGAGACAAAGGGATCAGGTAGCCTCCTGGCCCGGGAAAGAGACAAAGCCCAGAGGAGGAGGGGCTGGACGGGGGTTGGAGTTTGGAGCTAGCTGGGAACTAGGAGTGAGGTGCAGACGGGGGGTCTGCCTCTCTGGGCCCCAGAATGGACCCGGTGGAGGGGTCCCGTTCGCTGGACCTACAAGCTCTGTTTTAGACCATGTTCCTGTCATCTAATAAACCTCTGTTTTACTGGCTGGCTCAGAGTCACGTCTGACTGAAGTGTGGGGTGCAGAACCCTTTGGCTTCCCCAGGACCCCGCCTGGGCGGACTCGCTGTGGGAAGCGCACGGAGGGGCATATGCTGAATGCTTCCAGGAGAGACCCAGGAGGTGAAGCCGTGTGAGCTTCTTGCCCTGAAGACAGTCTGCTCCGAGGGAGAGAAGGCTCCCCAAATCCTGAGTGGCTTTGTGGGGAGCAGTCCCAGAGCATCGCCAGGGGACTCCGTGACACAGCCACTGAGGGATCAGGCTCTCTGTGTTTGAAGGTATGTCTACATTGCACACTCCCTTTGGCAGTGTGTAGAGTACATACACTACACACCCATCCAGCACAGGTATAAATAGCAGTGTAGATGGGGAGGTACTGCCTAGGCGAGCAGATAAGGACATGCCTGAACCCTGTAGGTATGTACCCTACTTGCTCAGGCAGTGCTTCCCAGCTGCTGCCACCCCCCAAAACCCCCCCCCCCCCCGCTCACTGCTATTTTTTGCAGTGTAATGTCCTGCTGCCTCTCTGCTGCAGGAGTACTTCCCCATTGCAGGAAAAGGGTACAGCAGTTCCTTGTGGCGGAGAAAGGCTCCAGCAGCAGGGAGCTGTCAGAGCCTTTCCCAGCTGCAATGAAAGACTCCAGCAGCAGGGAAAGCCTTTGGCAGGGCAGAGGCAGTGGAGAGGCTCTGGCAGTTCCCCACTGATGAAACTGTCCTCGCTGCCTCATCCCCGACAGAGCCTTTCATTGATGCGTGTAGCTACAAACCACAGCATGGACACAGCCTGCTTTTCACTACGGTGTGTTGTTATACATCCCCTACGTGCCATGCCACGGGTGTGCAGTGAGGCACAAAGATGTCAAGTCAATTGCTTGAGGTCAGTTAAAGAGTCAGCTGCTCAACCCAGAATCCAGGAACCTTTCCTCTTGTTGCTCAAAAGGTAGAGTCAAGATTTTTAGGCTACAAACCTCACCAACATTAAGCTTATTTTTTTGACACTGCAAAATCAGTTGTTTCCAGAGTCAGGCTGACATCAGTTGAAAAGGCTGGTGCACAAACCAAGATGGTTGGGGACAATAAGCCATTGTATGAAAATCGAAGATGTTGTTGTTAAGAAACAAAAAGCCATTTACATTTAATTGCTAATAGAAAAAACTTTGGAAGAAGTGGTGAATTCACTATTTCCAAAAAACTCAAAAAGCAACAGGAGAAACATTTGCAAGCTTCTAACAGGGTCTTACAAACAAGGGAGCACACAAGGAATTAAAAAATTACTTAATAGCATTGTTCCATGTTGGACTTGCAGTTAGCAATGCTGCAGTGTAAATAGTTAAAAGGTCAGGATGCTGTTAATAAAGGCCATACTAAAGGTCTCTGTGGACAGAGGGGACAAAATGTTGGTGCATCCACGAAATACAGAGAGGGATCCCTCACCTACATATTGGGTTCTGTGCAAAATGGAAGGTGTGGGCAAGAATAATGGGATTACTACACTCTGCAGCACTGCCCCATCACAAGGTTTCTGTGAGTAAATTAATGCTTACTCCATTACTACTCCACTGGCGGGTGCCCCCACAGTCTGAAACCACAACTACCCCATCTCCCCCAGCAGTGCAGGTTCAGCATACTGGGGGGATGACAAGGTCTGGAAAGCATAAGCTTATATACAGAAATCTTCCTATTATATTACAAGGCATAGTACATATAATAGTCAGTAGATGTCGACAGGGATAGCTAGGATGCTATTATTCAGTCTCGTTACCAGCTACACTTGCACAAAGGTCAGAAATTCTGAAAACTTAAATGAATGGTTATTACCACTGTAATGTAGCATGACAGACACATATTTCAACTGACCAAAGTCACACATATACCAACAGTACCTAAACTGTAGAAAGTAGATTTGGTTAGCTGCAAAAGAAAAAATATGAGAGCAAAATAACCACATCCACTGTTTAATTTATTTAATTAATTGAAATATCCTAAATTCTGAACATGAAGTTCAGTTATCCTCAGCAACCACTAATCAACAATAAGCATTAAAGCACATTAAGGAAGTTGCCAAAAGTTCATAAAAACAAAGAATTCCATAAGGAGAGTTAATTGCTAGCAGCTAGAACACAATGGGGTTTATTAACCCTTGCCCCTTGAGGCACCATAATGCGTCAGGAATGTAGAGAGATCAATGGGATGCTCTGCTTCCAGTACGCTGCAACCCTTTGTTTAGGCAGGAAAGTCCTAGCAAGCTGGTTCTGCAGGTCTTCCTTCCTTTTCTTGTCCAGTATCAGTGAGAATAGACTCTTCCCACTTCCAGTCCCTCCAGTTCCAGCCCCCACCTTTCCAGCTCACCATCACTCCAACTACCACTACCCACCTGATTCCTCCCAACTTCCACTAATTCTCTCTCTCTCACTCACACACACATAAACCTTAAAAAAACTGGGGATGGATGGGCTAAGGAAAGAGAGAAGGAAGATGTTAAGTAGGACTATGTGTACTTCTTTTCATAACAACACCCAAAATAAGGTAAAGTCAGCTAGCTTTGGCTGTCAACATGAACTTGAATCTTGGAGTCCATTTTGGACAGCTTGAGATCCTCCATTCACCCACTCAACCACACAGCTCCGAGCACATCTCCCAGTCTGCTTAAAACAACCCTCCAGGTCTGATGTCTTCAAGGGGTATCATAGAATCATAGAATATCAGGGTTAGAAGGGACCTCAGGAGGTCGTCTAGTCCAACCCCCTGCTCAAAGCAGGACCAATTCCCAACTAACTCATCCCAGCCAGGGTTTTGTCAAGCCTGACCTTAAAAACCTCTAAGGAAGGAGATTCCACCACCTCCCTAGGTAATCTATTCCAGTGCTTCACCACCCTCCTAGTGAAAAAGTTTTTCCTAATATCCATCCTAAACGTCCCCCACTGCAACTTGAGACCATTACTCCTTGTTCTGTTGTCTGCTTCCACTGAGAACAGTCTAGATCCATCCTCTTTGGAACCCCCTTTCAGGTAGTTGAAAGCAGCTATCAAATCCCCCCTCATTCTTCTCTTCTGCAGACTAAACAATCCCAGTTCCCTCAGCCTCTCCTCATAAGTCATGTGTTCCAGCCCCCTAATCATTTTTGTTGTCCTCCGCTGGACTCTTTCCAATTTTTCCACATCCTTCTTGTAGTGTGGGTCCCAAAACTGGACACAGTACTCCAGATGACGTCTCACCAATGACGAATAGAGGGGAATGATCACATCCCTCGATCTGCTGGCAATGTCCCTATTTATATAGCCCAAAATGCCGTTAGCCTTCTTGGCAACAAGGGCACATTGTTGACTCATATCCAGCTTCTCGTCCACTGTAAGCCCTAGGTCCTTTTCTGCAGAACTGCTTCCTAGCCATTCGGTCCCTAGTCTGTAACAGTGAATGGGATTCTTCCGTCCTAAGTGCAGGACTCTGCACTTGTCCTTGTCGAACCTCATCAGCAGGGCCGACGCTTCCACTAGGTGACCCTAGGCGGTCACCTAGGGCGGCAGGATGTGGGGGGCGGCATTTCGCCGCCCTCTGCGGAATTTCGGCGGCAAGGGGCTTCTTCCGCTCCGGGTTGTCGGCGGAAATTCAGCTGTGGGTCCTTCACTCACTCTGGGACCCGCCGCCAAAGTGCCCCGAAGGACCCCCGCCGCCAAGAACGCAGCTTCAGAGGAGGAGCTGCCGCTGATTACTGTGGAGGAGCACCGCCTAGGGTGGCAAAAACCCTGGTGCCGCTCCTGCTCATCAGGTTTCTTTTGGCCCAATCCTCTAATTTGTCTATGTCCCTCTGTATCCTATCCCTACCCTCCAGCATATCTACCACTCCTCCCAGTTTAGTGTCATCTGCAAACTTGTTGAGAGTGCAGTCCACGCCATCCTTCAGATCATTAAGGTAGGTGATATGCTGGCCAGCTCTCTTCCCCACTCTTAGGCTCACCCTTTTCCCCATGACTAAACTGTTTAGGGAGGGACTGTCTGGTCCACATCATCCTCTTACCTCTTCTGTAGTTTGCCTATTATACCAGTGCAACCTAACATACCTCTGAGTCTTAGACTGAGGTAGAGGTCAGTGAGGTGGTGGCAGAGACACAAAGAACAGCAATGTTTGTACACTGAGAGGCAGGCAGGTCTCCTATCACCCAGAAAACCCTTATCACGAATCTGTTGAGGGTTTGGACTTGAAGAGGACAGGAGGAGGAAAGGAGTGAGTTGGCAGTCCCTGATGATGTTATGGAGTGGACAGGTCACTCCTCAATCATGACCCCAGAAGTCACAAAGGTAAGGTATTCACCAGAGGGGGCTTTGTGGGGCTTTATGCATGGAAGGGGACTGCATCTTAAAAGGAGGAAGGCAGAGGTACTGGTAAAACTAATGGGCACTATTATCTTCTTGAGATATCTTATTGTTAAAACAAAAAGGTGGAGAGGAACTGAAGACAGAGGTACAGGGGCAACAGGAAACAAAAGTGGAGGTTCAAGTTCCTATTCTCTTCCCCCACCCTACTCCATAGTTCTCTTGCCTCTGAATATATCAAACGTATTTCCCAATATCCTTAGTTAATGGTCATCCCCAAAGTTATGGGGAAATAGTGAATAAGGAGTAAGTATAAACTGTTTACGTTGCCTGTATTTGGAAGCTGGTTTTCAATGGGACTTGTGCTCCTCAGCCATTTAGGTGATTTTGAAAATCCCACACTACATAATCATTTGATTTGACCATTTCTGTACTCTGCAATAACTGTAGCGGAAACACACATTTTAAAAACCTCTTATTGAAAATGTCCATTCTGTTATTCTGTGTGTAAGATGATTTCAGTTTATCTGTCCATTACTTACAGACTGGAGGGAGCTCATACTCCACTTCTAGAACAACCCTCTCGCCAACATTCTTGAGGAGGCTGATGATCTCGTCATGGCGAAATTTTGTCAGGTTGATTCCATTCACAGATTTGATGTAGTCTCCCACGTCCAGCTGGTCACTTCTGCAACAGACACATGTTCTCTTCCATAAACTTGTACGTCATGTTGCCAAAGTAGCAAAGTTGCTTTCAATTACATTTTTAGTGTTGATAAAAATGAATCTTGCCACACAACTAAATTCAAACAAGCAAAACCCTTCTTGTGCTGATTTTCCAAATAGCAGAGTGACATTTCAAGAATTTAATCTAATATAATACATAAAATATATACAAAGAAGAGACGTATTAGAGTATTAATTTTTGATGTAGGAAATCAGGACTGCATAACCATGCCAGTGACAGTACTCAGCTATACCTGGGATGATTTCTCTTCCTTCATGTGCTCTTTTACCCTCCCTCCCGTTCCCCTGCCCCCAACACCACCCGCCACCTCTCTCTGTTTGGGCTACTGCCAGAAGTATTTTCTGGACAAGTTGTTGCCTCCACAGCCAACATCACAATTACAGCAGGTAAGCCAGAGCCCATTGGCACATGTTCTGCTCAGTTACTTGGAATGATTTGCCTTAATCTGGGTCTCTCCAGCTGCATCTCTCCCCAGTTACACCTTGTTCCGCTTTCTCTGTAGAAGCAGGCCAGTGATATATATATATTTTAAAATCTTTAATAAACAGGTCATCAACAGTCATTTGAAACTATGATACCACCTTATCTGAACTTTTCAACTATATTTTTTCCTTGACATTATAATGTGTTTTTGTAGGTTTTATTCAAGGACAACAATTCGTTAAATTTAAACCATTTATAATTATTTATAAATTATTCTTGAAATGATGCAACATCAGTATTTCTGGCTTTTTATCAGAGCAGCCTTGAGGGACGCAACGGTTCAACTACTATTGAAATGTTTCTTATATCGCTTCTCTGCTCTGATGTGCCGCTTTACAGATGCTGGTAGTCACTTATTTATTAGTGACCTTTTTGATGCGGTATGTATTTTTTGAAGCAATCACATCTTATAATGTATTTTGTGGCTTCAGACGTGGTTACCTAGCAGCGATTCCTCCTTGACGAAGGTTAGAGACTCTTGGTTTCCCATCCTTGTCAATTCCACCCGATACCGTAAGCCCTAAGGTGGTGCCTTCTTTTTTCATTAATTCAACTATTGTTGAGCCCTTGAATTCCTCTGTTGAAAGAAAATTATTGGCGTTATTAAAATTTAAATTGTATTACAGATGTTGCTTTTTTAAAAAACTATTTCATCTACCTCCCAAGGAAGTAATTTTGTATTTTAATAGGGTAAAATGTGTATATCTGCCTGCTTTTTATAATACAATTCACAGGCTTGGGCTACAAAGCTCTATGTATAGATAAATCTGATGTAGATATTCCATAACAGATTATTAAAAAATGCACCAATAGGCTAGTATACTTCAGACTGCCAATAAATACAAAGTGTGGCAAGGCTTACATAAAAGGTAATTTTTCTGTATTCTATTTCACATTCTCAAATCGCTTTCTTCTCTTTGATTTCTCTTTCTAAAACCAAGGTTTAAATTTACACTTTTGTTGGATAACAAATTGCTGGGATAAAATAAATAGCGGGCAAATGATGTAACTGAATTTTGGATCCAGACTAATTTTGAGGCCATTACTACATGTCCAGAATAATCAGGCATAATAAGATTTCAGGAAGAAATAAAATGTATCAGGTCCAATCAGTTCTCTCTCTAAGATAAACAGAGTTCCACTTTAATCTACAGATGAAAGGTGTTAGTTAAATGCTATTTAACTATTATTAATTTAAGATCCAGTTCTGTCAGCTTTATATTGAGTAACATCTTTCTCTACAAGTAGTCTGACTGATATTAATGGGACACTTGCAGACTCAAGTGCTACTCCTGTGAGTAAGGGTGGTAGAATCTGGCTCAGAAGTGTCCAATAATGCCACATAGCATGCCTTGTCTTCTAAAGCCTGATTTTGAAAGGTAGCCTCAACTATTATTATTTGGGCACAATTTTGCACCCACAATTGCCAATGCAAAATCAGAGGTTGAATGGAGTCCCATTTACAGGCAGGGCCTCGAGATACACAGACTTATAAATGTGTGTTTTAAAAGTAGTGGCCTGTATCTACAATGAAGTGTATCATATTAGTCATTGAGACTCCTCAAAATGCACTGAAAAATCTATCCCTGTAAATCAATACTTCTAGCATTAGGAAACACCATGGAACAAAATATTGCTGTGCTTTTTTTCCCCTTTATAAAAATCTGAAAGTGAATTTAGTGCCCATGAAAGTAAGTTAATGGTGGTACTAGCCTGAGCCAAGCACAGTGTTCATTTGTGTGGACAGTATGTAAAAATCTTTATAGAGCAGTGCCAATGCAATATCGTTGACCTACAAACACCCCTGCTATTCCAGTGTTAAGAGAGAGGATGAGACAGGCAATTGTGGCCAATTGTGGGGTGGTTTATAAGGACGTGCACAAATGTGGACAAGGAAAGGTCTTCCAGCCTTATTTTAAATTTGTAACTAATATGGGAACTTAAATTAGAAAAGAAAATTCTATTTGTCAAACTACAGAGTGGAATAAATGACATGAGTTCAGAAAATTCAGTGAATCCTAGCCTAAGGCTGAACATACTTATAGTTCTATTTTCCATAATCAGCTATAATAGAGACCTCAGTGGGTTAGGTAGCTTAGTGGTTAGTACCCTGAGTGCCAACCCCCCCCAGCAGGCACGTCTTGCAGTCCAGGCCCTCTTTTAATCAGAAGTGCAGTGAGGTGGGAGGCGGTAGGAGAGCCCTGGACCGCTCACTCCACCAAGCTGTGATCCAGGGCCCAAGGAGGGTCAACAGTGTCTGGTCCCCACAGATACCTTCTGAGTTACCCTCCGTAAGTCACTTCCTACTGTCTGCTGTTCTTCCCCAGCTTCCAGTTCAATATGAGGTGAAAAGAAAAAGCTGCTGAGACAGAGAACAGGATGCTCCTCTCCTCTGAATTCTTGAGATAGCACAACTCTGAATCTGACATTGGATGCATCTGTTTGGAGAATAAAGGGCTTCGAGAAGTCTGGGTGGAATAGTAGTGGCTCCTGGGTCAACTGGTCTTGTAGTGTACTAAATGCCTTGACACAGGTTTTGATCCAATGGACCCTTTTGGTGTAGTATCCTTCACCAGGTCTGTCAAAAGGGCAGCAATGGTCGTGAAGTTTGGGATGTACAATCTCTAGTACCCCACTAATCCCCCCAAATGCTGGACTTGCTTTTTTGTGGAAGGGATGGGGCAGCCCGTTAGGGCTTGGACTTTGTCCACAAGGGTTTGTAGCTGCCCTCCTCCCACCACGGTATACCCTGGGTAGGTGACTTCTTGGGTGGCCAGCCAACATTTGGTTGGGTTGACCATCAAACCTGCCTTCTTGAGAGCCTTAACGCCGCACCAATGTGCTCGGCCCAGATGACAATATTGTCAATGTAGATATCCACAGTACATGACCCTTGCGGCCACAGTACTCTGTCCATCAGCCACTGGAAAGGTGATAGTGACCCCATGAAGTCTACAGGGCATGGTTTCAAACTGATACAGCCCCCATGGTGCAGAGAAGGTCTTTTTTTCTTTTCTTTATGGAGATATACCTATCTCATAGAACTGGAAGGGACCCTGAAAGGTCATTGAGTCCAGTCCCCTGCCTTCACTAGCAGGACCAACTACTGATTTTGCCCCAGATCCCTAAGTGGCCCCCCTCAAGGATTGAACCCACAACCCTGGATTTAGCAGGCCAATGCTCAAACCACTGAGCTATCCCTTTAGATTTAGGTGTCAAGGGGATTTGCTAACATGAACAACGACAGCTCCCATTCCTGACTGGATAGGACGGTCTTGGGGTATCTGGTGGCCTAGTCCAAGATTACCAATGTATTTGTGCCCTGCTGCAAACTTCTCTACAGGCCGATCACGTCTATGCCTGTTCTCTTGAAGGGTACTTCCACAATGGATAGTGGTACCAGGAGGGCTTTTGGGACCTATTTCTGGCCTGTCCACTGACATTATGGACATGAAGCACAATAGTCTCACACCTCTTCATGGATGTCTGGCCAGCAGAACCTCATGGTCACACTGTCAAGAGTCTTCTTCCTCCCCAAGTGACCTCCACATGGGGCTGTGTGGGCCAATGCAGCACCCTCTTCCAGAATTTCTTGTTTTACCTGTCTTAGGATCCTTCATTGCCCAGTATGCCGTCTCCCCTATCAGTTAAAAATGGGGCCACTGTTTCAACTGCTGCGGGTCTAGTGCTTTACCACCTGCATGGGCAAGTTGCTCATAAACACTGCTCAGGGTCGGGTCATTTCTTCTTTCTTCCACAAAGTCCCCCTCATTGGACAGCAGGTCTAGGTTGAAAGGTGGCGGCGAATGCTTATGGCCCCAGTTGGGTTCAGGCAACGGGTCCTTTATCCGTGAAGATGGTCCTACTCGAGGGTATTGGTCCTCCGAGCCCCTTCCTTCTTATGGCCCCCTCTTGGCCACCGGGGCTACCCCTGCCTTCCAGGGTCTTCTGGCTTCAGCTCTGCCTTTTTTACAGGGGCAACTCACCACCCTTTGACCACTTCTTCAAAGAACTTCCAGTTGTGCTCAAGTATGACCAGGTAGGCCAGGTCTTTTGCCAATCCAGCCTGCATCATTTCAGTATGTTCTTGCATGGCCAGTTGTAATTCTCTTTGGATAGAATTGTACATCTCCATGGATGTACTGGAGATGGATTATGTTCCCAGTTGTACCTCCCGTCCTCAGCAGCCTCTCCCAGACCAAAGTCTAACTACAGAATGAGTTTATCAGACCATATACTGCTACACCATTCATTTGTACTGGGACCAAGATCTTCCCAGGGCCCCTCTTCCAAGCCCTGTTATCGGCTGTCCAGGCCTGTCCATAATCACAGTCCATGAATAAGAAGCCCTTTCTGAAATGTCCTTGCTGAACACATACAAAACAACTCCCAGTGGGAGGAATTGGTCTCTCTGTTGATTCTCTCAAGGGGAGAAATCCCTTTGGATAAGGTCGTTCAGCCAGGCCAACCACAGCCCTCTTGGTCAGTGGAGGGCGGACTTCCAGGCTCTTCTCTTGGCCTTTGTGCCTCCCTCCACTAGAGTTGGGTGTCCACACTCTCCACCAAATGTAATAGAGTCTTTGGTGGGTTTAGCAGGCCTAGTGATCAGTGCAATTAGTGCAACCCCCCCCAGCAGGCAAGTCTTGCAGTCCAGCCCTCTTTTAATCAGAGGTGTGGCGAGGTGGGCAGTTGTAGGGGAACCCAAGTCCCCCCACTCCACTGGGCTCTGACCCAGGGCCCTAGGAGGGTCGGTATATTTGCCCTCGAAGGTGCCCCCCAAGTTGGTCACTTCCTACCATCTGCTGCTCTTCTCTAGCTTCCAGTCCAACATAAGGTGAAAAGAAAAAGAAAAGGCAACCAAACCACCAGCCCCAACTGGGCTCACCATACAGTTTTAGTCCCTGAGAGAGGCTTCTCTGGTGCTCTTGTCAGAGCATATAGGGAAGGTCTGTCCTCCAACCCAGCCTCCCCCTTCTGATCTGGGTTGCTCCCTTTTCAACCCTTTCTCCAATTGAAGCATGCTCTATGGGGCTGGATGGGTGGGTCTAGCTGGGTACAGTACTTTCCTTTAATCCCTTCCAGTCCAGTGTGGGGTTTGTATACCCTATTACACCATCTAAAAGGTATTAAACAAACTGGTAATATATCATCAAAACAGATCTGTGATAAGAACCAAAACAATTATTTTAAGGCCAAAAGTTAAGAAAGAAAATATGACAAAGTTTGTAAATGCTAATGCTTCATATTTTCAAATACGTTTTAGAACTTTTTCCGAAGCCACCAATAATAAATAATAATAATAATGCAAGAGCACCTGCAGGCCCCAGTAAGGGATTGGGTGCTATTACAGTAAACTTAGTACACACATACAATAAAAAGAAAGTCTCACCTCCAAAGAGGTTACAGTACAGGGCGCTGAGCATGCAAAGACTTACATATGTGTTTTACAAACTGTGAGTAGTGTCCATGAGCTTACAGTCTAAGTAAGGTGAATAAGTTAGCCTTGGGTAAGTAAGTTAACCTTACCAGGTAAGAGTCAGCATGCGTGTGGATTTAACCAATATTTTTATATGTGCCATTCTACTATAGACAAAAAGTGTCCTTTATATTTCCTGATTTTTACTCAGCATAGTACTTGGGCAACAAATATATAATTGAGTATCTGCTATAACAACTGAGCTCTGAAAACAATGTTATTTAAAAACAACTCCTCCTCTCTTGAGCTGAATGCTTCTCTCAGTTACACTGTTGCAATCCCATAATTGAATGAGCCTGCTTTTCATTAGGGTCTTATTGGTGTTCTGAGGCCAAAATCTGTCCTGCACACCACAGAACTGTAAGTAACCACCATCTTGGGACAAGAAAATTTCAATGATAACAGAAAAGGTGCTCAAATACAATGGTCACTGAGGTAGACTGAGTTGCACCCCAAGTGAAATCCAAGAGACACTATGACAAGATTATTATTTCTTCAAGAAGAATTGGATCACGATTACAGTAAAAGTTCCGTTCATGGCTCGAATTTTAAATCTGACCTTTGTGGGTATTTGTCCAATTAAAGAAAATAAGTTGATTTTAATCTTTTGATTTTCATCAAGTTGATATAAATATTATGTGTTAATGAACAGAAAGCAACAAAAATTAATTGAATCATCAGAAATCATTCTCTTCTCAGAAAAAGAGAGAGATTTTCACAAAACTACAAATGGAGAGAACATTTACTCAAAAATATATTCAATTAATATATAAAAACATATGTGCTGCTTCCAAACATTTAGTGTGCATTTTTCATTCCTTTCAATGAAAGCTAGGATTTTATTAGTTTCAAGAAAATACTAGAAAGTCTAGATTTTCAGGAAATACATTTACAGTTTAGTGAACTACTCTGTGCGGGGACTAAAAGCCCATGGAACTTAAAAAACTACTTGTTCCTGCTGCTTATTTTTGACCTTAAGACATGACTAATTAATAAGGGAAATCTATGAAGAATTTTGACAATGCAGTACCTGTGGGAATTTCCTCCACAGGTCAGCAGAATTTCTGCAAGGGAGGCATTTTGATTTTACATTCTAAATGGGCCTCTTTTGTGTCTTAATAACAGATCACATAAGGATTTAGAGGGTTGTTCAAAAATATAGACGAGCTTCTTAAACTGGATAGACTTCATGGCTCCTAATGCTTTCAGTTCATTGTTGGCAGGCATGGTTTTCTGGCAGTCTCAGGAAAGAGAAATATAGAAAGGTTATGGATAGGATTTGAAAACTTCCTTCCAGTATGGCGAATAGGGGTCTTTTCCTGGATGAGTACCATTAATTTCTGCAAAATCCAAGCTTTCATTTAAAAAATTTCAAATCCTTCTGCTGTGAAGAAATCCTTGAAAATATGAATCAAACATAAACCAATACAGAGCAGTCTCCCTGAGTCTGCAGACAGACAGCTCCAGTGCCTCTACTGATGACCACAGCTTGTCAAGCTGCAGCAAAATGAAAACTGACAAGTCACGTTACAGTAAAAGAATGAGAGACGACTAAGGCCTATGTCTACCCTAAAAATTTCTGCCAGTATAACTATATTGGCAAAAGCCTCCTAGTGTTGATGTAGCTTATATCAGCATATAACAAAAGTAATCAGTTAAGGTGGGATGGGCCATCCTGATTATCACTACAAAAGTTTTTTTTCTCCTGCTGATAACAGCCCACCTTAACTGATTTCTCTCGTTATAGTTAGTATGGCAACACCCATTTTTTCATGTCCTTTTAGCCCACAAAAGCTTATGCTCAAATAAATTTGTTAGTCTCTAAGGTGCCACAAGTACTCCTGTTCTTTTTGTGTTTAAACATGATTGTGAAATATGAGTATAGCTCAACCTTTGTTAGGTTGTTTGGTTAAAAAACACACATACAGATTAGGGAACCATGTTTTAGTTTTGATATTGACCAAGGTTAAAACATAGTTCCCTAACATATTCATACATTTCTTTCCTGTCCACACAAAAGCCTCATCTACAATGAGATGAGTGTCAAATTCTCCCAATATTGTTCAAGCAGCAATGCTAGCAACAGTGGGAGTTCTAACCAACTGCTAATCTGTGAGGTTTTTAAATTACTGTCTTGTCTGGGCCCAGCCGTGACACAAGACCATTTCATACTACCTGGCAGAGGGCACAGGGGGTTCATAGGGCTGTACAGGGATCCCATGGGTCAGATATCTACAGAATACTGTATACTAATGCAAGAAGTATGGGGAATAAGCAGAAAGAACTCGAAGAAGAATGCTAGTAAATAAACACAACTATGACATAGTTGGCATCACAGAGACTTGTGGGATAATACGCATGTTTGGAATATTGGTACAGAAGGGTACAGCTTGCTCAGGCAGGGAAAAAAGAGAGGAGGTGTTGCCTTATATATTAAAAATGTATACACTTGGATTGAGGTTGAGATGGAAATAAGAGACAGACTTGCTAAAAGTCTCCGGGTAAGGATAAAAGGGGTAAAAATCAAGGGTGACATCATAGTAGGCGTCTACTACACACCACCTAAGCAGGAAGAAGAGGTAGATGAGACTTTATAAACAACTAACAAAATCATCCAAAGCACAGGACTTGGTGGTGATGGGAGACTTCAACTACTCAGACATCTGTTGGGAAAATAACACAGCAGAGCACAGATTATCCAACAAATTCTTGGAATGTATTGGAGACCATTTTTTATTTCAGAAGGTGAAGAAAGCTACTAAGGGAGAGGCTGTTCTAGATTAGATTTTGACAAATAGGGAGGAACTGGTTGAGAATTTGAAAGTGGAAGGCAGCGTGGATGAAAGTGACCATGAAATGGTAGAGTTCGTGATTCTAAGGAATGGTAGGAGGAAGAACAGCACAATAAAGACAATGAATTTCAAGAATGCAGACTTTTAGCAAACTCCATGAGTTGGTAGGTAAGATCCCATGGGAAGCAAGTCTTAGGGGAAAAACAGTTGAAGACAGTTGGCAGTTTTTCAAGAGACAGTAAGGGCATAAGAGCTAACTATCCCACTGTGTAGGAAAGATAGGAAGTCTGGCAAGAGACCACCCTGGCCTAACCAGGAGATCTTCAATGATCAAAGAATCAAACAAGAGTCCAACAAAAAGTGGAAACTAGATCAAATTACAAAGGATGAATACAAACAACACAAGTATGTAGGGACAAAATTAGAAAGGCCAAGGCACAAAATGAGGGAAGATTGAAAAAAATTCATTTTGTTTCGTCTGGAAAAGAGAAAACTGAGCGTGAACATGATAACGGTTTTCAAGTACACAAAAGGTTGTTACAAGGTGGAGGGAGAAGAATTGTTCTTCTTAACTTCTGAAGATAGGACAAGAAGCAATGGGCATGGGAGGTTTAGGTTGGACATTAGGAAAAACTTCCTAACTGTCAGGGTAGTTAAGCACTGGAATAAATTGGCTCGGGAGGTTGTGGAATCTCCATCACTGGAGATTTTTAAGAGCAGGTTAGACAAACACTTGTCAGGGATGATCTAGATAATACTTAGTCCTGCCATGAGTGCAGGGGACTGGACTAGATAACCTCTTGAGGTCCCTTCCAGTCTTATGATTCTATAATAGTTCACCAAAGAGTGGTATGTGAAGTCATTACTGAAAGCCAGGTGCCCAATGGGCATTATAATCATTGTGAAATGTATTTTTGGACAATATTTAATGCATTATATATCTATACTGAAAATTAGGCTCTTACTGTCTTGGACTTAAGGCAGGTCACCAGGAGGTGACATACCTCAGAGATGATCCTTTCAGGCAGGAGGTAACTGATACCTATCTCCCTGTCCGGCCACTTGTGTACTGTATGTCTCATACTGTGTGCCTATTTGCATATTGAGCTAGGTGTGAATCCAGAGACTGCGAAATTTACAAGAGAGGAAATCTACAGTAAGAAACAAGCAGCAAGGGGTTGTTCTGTTTATGAATAAAGACAGGATTGATATGGTATATCTTGGAGTGCAAAGAATCCTTTACCTAGAAGGCAAATTGACAATGTGCTTCTCACAAAAGAAGAATCACAGCATGTCTGGTGGTAAAACGCTGCAAGGATATTGGGTGCTCTATATGCTACAAGCCATGCGAGTACCCTGTTAATTAAATCTAGGCTTCAGAAGGCATATTATGAGGTGGCTCACAACACTGGTTACCCCCGGGAAGCATCACACCAGTCTGTACAGGGTTAGACAGTGCTAGAAATGCAAGCTCCCACTCTGCATAAATGCTCCCATCATTGCCACACTGATGATACAGCAATGTTGGGAGAATTTAACAAAAACACCAGCGTGGATAACACTATAGATAACACAAATGAGCATTCCCATGTTGATCAACCTCACAATTAAGGTGGAAGCAGAATCTGTATGAGAATAGTAGATTAGACTTCTTGCCCTCCCCCAGGGAAAAAAAACCCTTTGTGTTTTGTTTTTTTTTAAATGTAAGATTGTCCTCTCTCATCCTGTGGAAAGCTCTGGCTGCTAGTTAGTGATGGCTGCACTGGGGTAGGATATGGATGTTAAGGATAACAAAACAAACTGTAGAGATACAAAGCAGAATTCCTCCTCTCTAAGTCTGTTCTCTTTCAGTGCAAGTTCTGTTATATTTGCATCCCGCAATTGGTGGGTGAGATATGTCATCCCAAGAAGCAGAGTAAAATATTTGATCTAGGTGATTAGATTGAAGTTGCAATGTCTAGATTGCCATTGCCCCTTCTCAGAGCCATGTACATTTGGCACAGAACAAAAATAGGGCATGACATAAAATCAGGGATTTGATAAATAAGTGACCCCAAACAGCAGTCATGACAGGTACACTGATGTGCAGTGATCCCACTCCAGAGAATATACAGATGATGAATTCTTTGTATTAGAGGACAAAGATGTTGCTGCTTTGCTTTCATGGAGAAAAATACTATGTGGAATCAATACCAAAAGAAGAGAGGGGTTGGGGCTCTGAATGAAAAAAAAATAGCTCTTAATTTTGGCCTTTGATTGAGTTATGGTGCTTGTAATGACTTTACACCAAAAAAACCTTCAAAATAAAATGTAAAACAGTATCTCAACCAACAAACAAACAACCTCCCCATATTCTGAAAATCTAAAAGTGTCCATGTGCCAAAGATCTAAAAGTGTGTGTGCGTGGTGGAAGAGGAGGAGGGGCAGAGTACAGAGAGGTTAATTTGAGTTACCGCTACTGATGACTGTACCTGACTCCTTTAAGAGCTAGGGTTTTTGTGAATGCTTACTCAGGGACTACTACTTCTTCTTCTTCCCCTTAGCTCATCGTCTGGGGTTGGGTTGTTGTGCAAGCATCTGCCATCTTCCTCTGTCAGAGGTGGCACTAAGATCCACCTGCTCACCATGTCCTTTGATGCAATCCATCCATTGCTTCCTCAGCTTTCATGGGGCCTCTTTCCTATCACCTTCTCCTGTCATGCTATTGGCACAAGGTCCTCTTCATTCATCCTCCGTACAGTAACTCCTCACTTAACTTAAGGGAGGGTGGAGGCTGAGTGCCGTGTCCTCACTCCTCCCCCCAGCCTCCTGAATGCTGCAAGACAGCTGATTGCCCCAGGCAGGAGGCAGGGGGAACAAGGGGAAGGCACTGATCCGCGGGGTCCACCAGCAGGCGGGAGGCGCCGTGGGGGGGGGACATAGGGGAGCTGTTGGGGGCTGCCAGCCTGTTTAATACCTGTATTAAATTGCTTGATTAAAATGTATATAATGCCTTTTGTCTGGCAAAAAAAAATTTCCCCCTGGAACCTAACCACCGCTATTTACATTAATTCTTATGGGGAAATTGGATTCACTTAACAGCATTTCGCTTGAAGTCGCATTTTTCAGGAACATAACTACAACGTTACATGAGGATTTACTGTATGTGTCTGAACAGTGAGGTTGCACTTCATGGATTTTGTCAGCCAGATCACGAACTCTAACTTGCAGCATAATGCTGTCATTTTGCAATCTTTCCCTTCGTGTAACTCTTTTTATTGCATGAAGACATCTCATTTCAAACACTTGTAGGCACTGCACTTGCAGTCTTTTATTCACCCATGCTTCTGCACCAGTACTGCATTACTGGATGAACCATTATTCTATATAATTGAGTTTTCAGTCCCAGTGGCATACACTTGTCATATGCAACACCTGAGATATTACTCCACACTCTTCCAGCACTCCCTACTCTAGACTATATCTCACGTTCAAACTCACCATCTTCTGTAACCCAGCTGCCCAGTACTTGGTTGGTCTGGTTTAATCGTGCTCCATTAATCTCTATATCCAGTTTCCCTGTGAAGCCTCTACTGGTCCACAGAACCTCATGTGACACAGAAGCCCACTGATGCCAACTGACAACAGGTTCAGTACTCTGTTAGCAACTTCTAGCAGGCCTGACAAACTTACCACACGTAACACACCGCTTTCATGGTATTTATCCATAAATAAAGTAGTGTCTTGTAAGATATCAAATGAAAGCTGGTGTCACACTGATCATTCATATTGTTGTGAAATGTGTATACTGATGATATCGTGCAGTTATGTGTATATATTGAAAATATATCCTGAGAGTCAGTATCAAGATATGAGTAAGGCTAAGATTTAGTCATGGGTATTTTTAGTAAAAGTCATGGACAGGTCACGGGCAATAAACAAAAATTTATGGCCCATGACCTGTCCATGACTTTTACTATAAACACCCCTGACTAAATCTTAATTGCCCTGGGGTCCCGCTGCTCTGGGGGAGCCCCTGGAGTGCTCCCCAGGTCAAGCTCCACTGGCCACTGCTCAGGTGGTCCCCAGGGCCAGCCACAGCGGCTGCTGCTGCTTGGACCGCAGAGCAGTGGCTGGTGTGGCTGTCCCCAGGGTTGCTCCAACAATGACCAGTGCGGCTGGCTGGGGGGAGGCTCCAGGAGCGGCTGGTGAGGCTGGCCCCGGGGCCAGTTGCTCAGGCAGCCCTGAGGTCAGCCACAGTGGCCGCTGCAGCTGTGGAATTTCATGGAGGTCACGGAAAGTAACACCCATCACTTCCGCAACCTCTGTGACAATCTCGGAGCCTTAGCCATGAGTCACCGGCAGAGACAGGTTTTCTCTCAGAACCAGGAGTGTTTGTCCATCTAGCTAATTGACATGTAAATTAAGCATTGTATTGTTTCACAATGGGCCTCACATTCATGGTTTAAACTGAATGCTAATAAAGAACAGAGACTTATGAAGTTAACATGAAATCAACGGGCACCAGAGAATATATGCTATGGGCTTTACTGACTCTGTGGACAAAAACAATGACTTTGGGGGAATATAAGGGGAAGGCAAAGGACACATCTTTGTCCATCAGTGAGGGGGCAAAAAGAACAGCGTATTTTGCATCTATGAACAGCGGATACGAGCCAGGTAGGTGGTGAGGCTGAAAGAAAGCTTTAGGTAAAAAAATGCTTTAGACAAGGATGTCCAAGTGTAGTCTCTAAGGAGTGTATTATACCTTTTGTTTTACATGTGTAAGCAGAGTCTGAATGAGCTCTCCCCTGACATCTAGTGATGAGCTGGGGAAGAGGACTTCAGGAGCTAATCTTGTTTGCATAGACACACCCACCCTCCCTAGGTGCTCAGCATGATGGGATTGCTTGCCCAAATGATCACTTTTGGCTGGTGTTGGATTCTCAGTCTCCTTGTTATTGGAGAAAGAGTAATAAAGGGTTGTTATACTTGCTGTGTAAATCGAGGGCAGCAGAACTGTACCTGGCATATCCCGATGGAGGGACTCACCCTCAACAAAATGGTACTTGCTAGCTAGGGGACATGGGTTCCAAAGCCCAGTGAGTTGAGAGAGGGTGTGGACAGGCATTTGTACCTGGTGGTGTGGGCCCTGCTTAAGGGTCCTAGACATCATTTGATCCTTTCTCTCACCACTGTGTAATAAAAGAGCTAATTTAGACTCAATTTCTGTCTCCTTTATCCTTTCTCAATATCTCTTAATCTTTATCTTTGATAATAAACTTACAATTATTTCACTATAAAGACATCTATGCACTGAGGTATTATAAAGGACCTGATTTGAGCTGTACCAATCAAGCTGTGTATACACTGTTCCCTTGGGAATAGCAAACCTGGTAATTATTGTAAACGTCCAGTGACAGGAGCTGGACACTACAGAAGGATGCTTCAGAGGAGCTCAGGGATGGGGTACACCAAGTTTTAACTTGCAAGGCAAAGTAGGTTTGCTTTGTTACCTAGACTGCAATTCTCATCTCTTCCTCAGACTCAGGCCCCACATTAGGCTCATATGTTGGCAACTCCACCAAAAAGTGGCTTGCCTCATTTAAGATTCTCAAAGTATTATTTCTACTCTCCTTTATTTGTTCAGGCTTTCCTAGATGTCTCCCCTGGTTATCCTTTACAAATGGTGCCACAATATCATCCCTCCTTCCCTTGTGAGTGGTTTATCAACCTGAAGTGTAAATCATCTAAGCCTAGGGCATTGTCTTTGGCCTTTGTCACTGCCTGCTTGGCAGCTCACTTTACTTCTTTGTATTCATTTTCATTTGTACTTGATTCATTTATTTTTCTTTACATGCCATTTTCTTGTTTCAGATCGCTACCTGCACTTCATTGATCCCCCATTACTCCTCTCTTTCCCGCAGTTTTCCCCCTTTGCATTGTCCACAAAACTCTTCTCTGTAACCCATATTCTTTTTGAAGTGGTTCCACTTCTCTTCACCTGACACCAAATCAGTTTCCAGATGCTTATCATTTACTGCTTGCACAAAGATCTCTGCTAATCTTCCCCCTAATTTCCCATACTTTAATCTTGTTTCTTTTGAGCTTAGTTCCCTCCTTGTATAACGCACCACATCAATCTTTGACACAAGAGGCTTATGAAGCAGAGCTACTGTCTCACTAGGTATCACTTTGCAGTCCATAACTCGGCTCCACTGAGATTTCCTCACCATCATATCAATTTGGCTTTTGTTTCCACCACCGATGTATGTGACCAAATGACTCACCCTCTTTTGGAACCATGCATTGTCTAGCAGCCATTGATTGGCAATACAAATGTCTAGCAACACTTTTCCTTATTAGTGACTACTTTCTTATGTCTCTCTTTCTACTATTGTGGGTTTTTTTTAAACTACTTCAGGGACTGCCAAGGTCCTTTCAATCTAAAAATAGCTCTGATGCTGAAACACTCAAATACAGCAACTCCTCTTCTCTCTACGCTTGCATGAAATGGCAGGCAGCAAGGCTCATATGGCAATACATTCATGCAACTAGAAAGCAAGTAACATAAAAATATGGTTCATTTTTCCATTCCACTTGGTATTGGTCTAGAGAGAGTAACTGTGTCCGTAAGGTGGTCTGGATGGACATAACA
This sequence comes from Trachemys scripta elegans, assembly GCF_013100865.1. Classification (NCBI taxonomy): domain Eukaryota; kingdom Metazoa; phylum Chordata; order Testudines; family Emydidae; genus Trachemys; species Trachemys scripta. The sequence continues at coordinate 61,792,840 of NC_048298.1, forward strand.
TTCGTAGGTGTGAGAGGTGTCTCAAGGTGGGCACCTTCACAAATTAAGTCATCAAAAATCACTGTCTGCTTTTGAAAATTTTTGCCTACCCTTTTAACAACCAAAAGTTTTCTTTAGCTCAGGTGAGAGTGGCCTGTGCTTTTGAAGTAGGGAGATGTGAGCAGCCCTGAAATTACAAATGGGACTTTCTTAAACAACTGTAATATGTCTCAATTAGGTGCTAATGATGAGGGAGGGACGGAGCTCTTTGATAGCATTAGTTTTTCTACATTTCTGTCTGAATCAGATGCAAAGCTTAATGATCCCATTAAGCTCTGAGCGGGTATACTGCTATTAGGCAGTTGAGCCACCTAAAGTCATGCCTAGGTTGGAATGGCTTTATTGTAGAATTGTCTAAAATCTTGATAGTTGATTTGGCATTTTCAATGGTGAAGGTTCATCCCGATACTTTTGAATAGGGTCTACTTCAAATTTCTTCTACATTTCCTTTATTAGGTAACCAGATAATATTGGGACATGGAGAAATGCTGCTCTTTAGATCTTTTGACTGTTGATATTACACTGATTACAGAAAACCTTCCTTGATAGTTTGGATTCTCTGCTTCCTATAATTTCCAAAATAGATCTGAAAGGATTAATAAATTTTAAGGCCAGAAAGAACTATCATCATAATATAATCTGACCTCCAACCTCCATAACACATGTCAAAGACATAATCTCTGCATTAAACCCATACCTTTTTTTAAGCGATAGCATACATTTTATAAAGAAATCCAGTCCTGTTTTAAAGACTTCAAATAATGGATAATTCACCACATTCCTAGGTAACTTTTCCAATAGTTAATTACTTCACTGTTAAAAATTTGTACCTTATTTCTACCCTGAAATTGTGTAGCATCAGCTTCCAATCATTGGATCTCATTATGCTTTCTTCTGCTAAATTAAAGAGCCATCTACTGTCAAGTATCTTTTCCCTATGTACTTACTTGTACACCATGATCAACTTTTTTTTTAGGTCCACTAAATAGACTGAGCTTCTTAAACCTCTCACAATAAGGCATATCTTCCATATCGCAAGACATTCTTGTAGCTCTTTTCTGAACCCTGTCCATTTTTTTAACATCACTTTTTAAATGTGGACACCAGAATTGGACATAGTATTTCAGTAACTGTTTCAGTAGTGCTGTATACAGAGGTAATACCACCACCCTATTTCCACTTGATATCCCCCATGCTTATACATCTGAGGATCACGTTTGCCCTCACAGGTACAACCTCATACTGGAAGCTCATATTCAGTGTCACTGCATTCCAGGATACAATCCCCATTCTATACGTGTGACTTATATTCTTTGTTCTTAGATGCCTGCTTCCATTTGACTGTATTAAAATGTATGTTTTTCTACTGATCCCACCCCTTACAAAATAATCCCGGTCAGTCTGCTTAAATGACTATCACTATTTATTACTCCACCAATTTTTGTGATCAGAAAATGTTACCAGTAATGATTTTATATTTTCTTTTATCTAATTGATAAACAGTATTGAATACCATTCTTCCAAAAACAGATCTTTGTGGGACCCCACTAGAAACAACCCCAGTGAATGACTATTCGCCATTTACAATTACTTTTTGTGATGTATCAGTTAGCAGTTTTAATCTATTTAATACTTGCTATGCTGTTTTTATATAGTGGTACTTTTTTTCAAGTCAGAACATCTTCTAGGAATAAGTCAAATGCCTTACTGAAGTCTAATATATTATGACAACAGTTACCTTTATCGACCAAACTTCTGGTTTCATCTAAAAGCAACAGCAATTTTGTCTGACAAGCCCTATTTTTCATAAAATGATGTTGACTGGCATTAATTATGCAACCATCCATTAATTATTTGCAAATTACTTTCCATATCACCCTTTCCATAATTTTGCTCAGGATCTGTGTCAGGCTAAACAGCCTATAGTTACAAAAGTCATCCTATTTACCCTTTTAAAATACTGGCCCAACATTAACTTTTTCCCAGTCATCTGGAACTGCCCCAATGTTCGAAGATTTGTTAAAAATCAACATTAATGGTTCATAGAACTCCTTGGCCAATTCTTTTAATGATCTTGGGAGCAAGTTACCCAGATCCATGGATTTAACTTCAATAGCTGCTTTTTTAACATCTTCTCTAGTTACTGATAAAATAGAAAGTATTTCCTTATCATTGTAAAGATATGAATACATCATCTTGTTTCTTTCCAAATACAAAACAGAAACAGAAACATTTATTGAATACTAATGCCTTTTTACATTACAATTGACAATTTTACCATTCATATCTAATATTTTACCTATACCACTGCTAGGATTTCTTTTATATTTAAAAAAATTCCTTTTATTTTCCTTAACACAATTGGCCACAAATTCCCTTTATCAACTGTCAGCATTCCCTAAATGCTGATGTGTACTCATTGCTATCAGCTTCTCCATTTTTCCATTTGCTTCATATATTTCATTTATTTTTTACTGCTGATTTCACTTTCCCCCTTAACTAGAATGTTTTTAAGCCTTCTTTTGTGATTTTGGAATTGTGTTATTCTGGGCATCTAATAGAGCATCTTTAAATAAGACCCAATTATTATTCACATTCTTATGTTAATTTCCACCCGCCCCCACCACCCCAGTTTTTCTCATGATAGTTTTTAGCTTTGGGAAATTGACCTTTTTAAAGCACCAAGTATATACGCTTATGGACAGGACTATATTCTGTTTGCACATAACACATAAAATCAGGCCATGATTACTTGCAGCTAGGCAACCATCAATGTTTAATTATCAGGATTTATTACAGGAAGTCATTCTGCCATTAATATTAGAAGACTTTTAGGTTCTATGCATTTGTGGGAACAGTTGGGATGAGTTGCTTCCTTGGATACAAAAATAGCCTTTGACAGAGTGGAGCAGCATTATTTATGTGAAGATATTTGACTCCTGGTTAGGCTCAGATTTCCTCCATTAGATGCAGGTATTATGAAACTTCTAAGGCTGCTGTACTTACCAATATTATATACTCTGACTTTTTTTTTTAATTTTACATGGGGTTGTAAGACAGCAGTTTCTCTCATTCGTTTCTGTAGCCTCTGGCTGTGGCTCTTACATACATGGATGGAACCGAAGGTATGAGAATGTGAGGAGAATATGCTAAACCAGCATTATATCCTCCTCGGTTAAACTATTATTCACAGATATAGAATGTTAGTGAATTTTAAAAATGATATTATGAAATTTGAAATTTTAAATAGCAACTATTCTCCTGAAAGCAGAGGCAGTAGACTTTCCCCCATTTAGATTAATAAATAGAAAAACTAAGTACTTAGGAGGTAAAATTTCTATTCATTTATAGGATATATACAGCTGAACTATTCTATTCCTACTTTTTAGTATTCAGGGAGATTTGGCATGATAATTATATTTGCCATTGTCTCTGTTTAGAAGGACTAGACTTTGGAAAATGAATGGTCATATTGTCTACAGATCTTCCCTATTGTCCTTTAGAGAAAAGATATTAATGAGAGAGAGATTTTTCTTTTGATTAATTTAAAGGAGAATGTGATCACATATTGCTCTCAAAGCATGCCACAAGGTAGGAGAGCTTTCCTTCCCATTTATAAAACTCGATACATAGCTTGTCAACTCAGGTTTGCTTAAAGAAATCTGCTCTAGTGGACATTCAATGTAGATGCCAATGGATTTAGCCAGTGAAATGTTAATAATAACTCTATTACAAATTCTTACATGTGACTGACATATTTGAGAAAAATAACATTGAACCAATTGCTTAAGGCACTTGCCATGGATCCACAGGATCGGTGCTATGACCTCAGCTTTGGAACAATCTCTGGGAGGACCTCTTCAGTGTGTCAGACCCTATAGGGGTCCCACTTTTCCTCCAGGGTAAGCCAGTCGGCTTCACTGTCTCATTGGACTGGGCCTTCAACACTGCTTCACACTGTAAGCACCGTTCAGTGAGTCCCCCTGAGAGAGACCCCTGAGGGAGATTTGTACTGTCTTAGGGAGCAATGCACTCCGCAAGCATCTGCAGTGACACTCAGCCAGCACTGTCAAACAGTAGGGTTTATTAGTCAGCTGGCACACAGCATAGGGAGTCCTTGGTGAACAGAGAGAAATGAAGGTTAAAGCACAGCCCATTCTGGGCAGCAAGAGCCCTGCCAAACTGTAATGAACCCCATTGCTCAAGCCCTATCTGTCCCTCCATCTGATCTCCTTCATCAAACTCCCAGGTGTGCCCTCCATTGCTTCCTGCAGCCAACGCTTCACTTGCACCTCACACCCTTCCCCCCGAGCTGTGGAGATGCAGCTTAGCTTCTGTCATAACTATAAAGGGAAGGGTAACAGCTCTCCTGTGTACAATACTGTAAAGTTATTTTCCATCCTGATTTTACAGAGATGATTTTTACCTTTCTTTCTTTAATTAAAAGCCTTCTTTTTAAGAACCTGATTGATTTTTCCTTGTTTTAAGATCCAAGGTGGTTGGATCTGGACTCACCAGGAATTGGTGGGGGGAAAAGAGGGGGAATGGTTAATTTCTCCTTGTTTTAAGATCCAAGGGTTTGGATCAGTGTTCACCAGGAAATTGGTGGAGAAGTCTCTCAAGGCTACCCAGGGAAGGGAGTCAGTACTTGGGAGTGGTGGCAGCAAAACCAGATCTAAGCTGGTAATTCAGTTTAGGGGTTCACATGCAGGTCCCCATATCTGTACTCTAAAGTTCAGAGTAGGAAAGGAACCTTGACAGCTTCCTTGCTGAGAGGTGGGGAAGACCATATCTCTCTGGGTCATTGGTTGCTAGGTGTCCACATCTGGGCATTTGGATTTGCCATTGTCTTCTCAAGAGCTCCACTGATATGGGATCTAAGGCTCCAGACAGCTAGGCACCATTCACACCTGTGTCTTAGCCTGCCCGGAGAGCACACAGTCCCTTTTCACCCACTAGGTAACAATGCAGCATACGGGGGAACTGAGGCACACAGAGGCTTCATTAAAACATTACAAAAAATTCCCACTTTGGAATTAAAGGCCTGTAAATGCTGTGATTAAACACTTGGGATAACTTCTTTGCATCTAAGATGCATGAACCTGTGATTTACACCAAGTAAATCAATTAGGTTCTTAATTTATGGCGACACTGGGGGCTTAAATCCCTAGTAGATGCCTTTGAAGCACAGGTCTCATTTAGCACTCAATCTGCTTTTGGTCTTCCCTGTGAGCTCTCCTTTCCTCACCTCCATTTAGAAGACTATGAGTAAAATTGGTCAATTGGGCCACAATTTCTCCCCATGCAAATGTAGGTATTTGTTAACTCAACAATTAATCTGACCCTCTGAGCCTTGGAAAAAGATTATTACTTTAGTCAAGTTACCTAGCAGCTTGATATCCTCCTTCTAGAGAGTAAGTCAGACAGCCCAGTTACAGAAAGGAACAGCACCAGAGGCAACCTATTGGCATGAAATACAGGAGCAGAGAAGGCAAAATTTGCTTCTAAATAATGGTAAGATATCTGTAGTGGTGATGCAATTTACAATCAAACATCGCACTATCCTTGAGCTATGTGTGATCCACATATATCATATCTATTTTAAATGTAAATTGTTATCTGGGAATTGGATGTTGCCTTATTAGAGATTTTTTGCACTGATGTATCTATTTGCTTAAGCAGAAATGTTAAAACTTCATGTGACTTATTGTTGCTAGGAAATGTGATGGATATGAGAGATCTGACAGGTATGGCACAGTTATATTGGCTTTTGTTTGATAATCACATTGTATCTATTATAGAGGATTTAAGATGAAATTTTGTATGTAATCCATAGGCTATTATTGATTTATAGGGGGCAATGGAATATTTTTAGATGCTCTAAAATAGAAAATTGACAGTAATAACATGACAGGATTAATTCAGAAACAACAGCACCAAATTAAATGTGAGAAATTTAAGATTTACAAAAAGGAGTTGCTGATGGTGAGAGAGGGCTATATTTTACCATTCAATGTGAGCATTAAGTTACTGATTAGTGTACTACCAAAAAAATGTTCGGAAAAGGTATCATCAAGGCCAAGGCTGGATTAAAGCGCTACAAAATAAAATACTGGCTTACATTAAAATGTGCTGAATCACAGAAGTGCTGATGACCTTCACTGCCAATAAGTATTTCAAATCCAGAAGGATTTCAATTTCTGTTAAAGATGTTTGCCAATGGAAAAAAAATCTATAATTCAGAAGTTTCCTCCATACTAGCCCTTGCTCCGTATTTCATAATCAATCTCTTTACTTGTTCTCTGGGGTTTAATGTCCGCATAATGAACTAATGGCAAAGAGAAATGAAGACAGATGCATTCATTTGCATGAGCTAATTTATTACATAGCCAGACTTACTGAATACAGCACTGCAGTGAAACACTGAGCCATAAGAATGTACTGAAGGTTGCTTTCTTTTGCAATTTAAAATGTAAATATTTCTCACCAACTCAATCAAGAAACTGAAGTGGTATTATATTAGCACACATAAAAACAGAGTGAATGTTAGATTATGAGGCAGTAAAAAGCCTTTAAATGTGAAGGTTTTTTTCATCTATAGTATTCAGTTCTCAAACCAGAAGTCCTAGTGAGATGCAAATATAACATGCCTATATCATCCTTGAGCAATACTGTTATTAGAAGTAAAAACATTTCCAGTCAAACTACAAAATGTGACATGTCCCATGAAAATGGATATTCTCTCTCTCTCTCTCTCTCTCTCTCTCACACACACACACACACACACACACACACTACATCCTGATGAATCTTAAGCTCTGAAATCTTAAGCACTGAGACTCTCTATCGTGACGCTAGAGTCTGATTTCCAGAGGTGCTGAGCACCTGCACTTTCCCCTGATTCAATTGGAGTTTCAGGTGCTCAGCTCCTCTACTTCTTTGATTTCTCATATAAGGCAAAGATGGATGGTTAGTATCCTTGTAGTTCCTTCTCCTCCCACTGAAACTTGTAGAGTAAAACAGCATATTAATGCAACGTTCAGATTTCGAAATCACAAAAAGCAATTTTCATGGTAATTTTCTCCCTTTTGTCTGTTACATGAAAGCTTAGGCCAGGTCTACACTACACCCCTAATTCGAACTAAGGTACGCAACTTCAGCTACGTGAATAACGTAGCTGAAGTTCGAAGTACCTTAGTTCGAATTAGTTCGAACTTACCTTGGTCCACACGCGGCAGGCAGGCTCCCCCGTCGACTCCGCGGTACTCCTCTCGGCGAGCTGGAGTACCGCAGTCGACGGCGAGCACTTCCGGGTTCGACTTATCGCGTCCAGACTAGACGCGATAAGTCGAACCCAGAAGTTCGATTTCCAGCTGTCGAACTAGCGGGTAAGTGTAGCCAAGGCCTTAGATAATGACAATGGGTTGGGCTTATTTGTTTCTATTTTTAACCCACTTGATACAGGAAATGCAAGTCCCCAGACCTGGCTCTTGATTGAAGGCACACTGGTATAATTTTAGGTCAGTGAGGGTATGGTCACCAGTCTTTAACTTGCACAAGGTACTTAAGTTTAACTTATGGTTTCTTTTTTCTAGTTACAAATTTATTCCCATTTATGGTCAGGACACCAGTATAAAGGATACTATTTGAAAAGCATGTAGATAATTCTTGGCTTTATTTCCATTTTTATGACACGAAGTCTCCTTACCCACTTGATGGGAGTGTATTCCTTTTGTTCATATCAGTTTTAATGTGTTTTATGGAGCTGAGATTTACCTCACAAAAAGATGATATATTAGAAGCTATCTTTATTCATAAATATGTAATAATCAGCTCATTAAAATGGACAGAAGGATTACTTTTGCCTGTAGGCACAATTTGAGATTTCCCTAAAATGTATTTCATACCCGTAGTAGGGGATCATGAGAGATTGCTGACTGTGTTTAATATTGCCAGGAGATAGTTGTCTAAACTAAAGAAGCACTAGACTATCTCATCTAAAGATTTTTTTTTCTACAGAATGCACTGTAATTCCAATAATTTTAAAAATGATACTTTAGGTCACCCCCTCCAGGGGTTCTTGAATTAAAAGTAGATAGAAGTGGTGCCCCTTGCTTGTATAAAAGCATCTAATAAAAGTCTTTGTCATGATTTTTGCACAAAATGGTCAGCCATTCTATGAACTTTTCTCCTAAACAAATATGTATAAACTTCTATGCTGATCCCACCCCCATGAGAAGCTTTTCTGATTGTAAATAAGCTAGCTAAAGGCCAGGTCTGTGCTAGAAAATGTTTGCTGGTACAGACATACTGGCAAACCCTCTCAGTATGGACATTGCTTATATTAGCAAAAAAAAGTGTTTTTGCAAATACACCAGGTAGTGGTTTGTCAAGTGAAATAAGCTATACAGGCAAAAGCATTTTTATTCCAGTATAACTATGCCTACACTAGGGCTTTTGCTGGTATAAGAAATGTTGCCAAAAAAAATCACATCCTTAATCAACACTGCTATATTGGCAAAAGTTTCTAGTATGGACCTGGCTTAAGCATCCTGGAGAACAGACAGACAGAAAGTTCCACTCTGGAACTTGCTCCCTTGTTGGTCTGACGAAATCTTAGTTAGTTGATCATTAGGCCATGCTTCAAAGGTTACTGGTTAGCTTACTGAGGTTTGGCACAAGTTCTTTGGATAAGAGGTGTCTTATATCTCAAAGCTAGCGTGGGCGTGGAATTTCTCAGCTCCTCCAATTTATGGAGGATGTTGGGAATTAATCCAAGGAACATCTGCCTAATTCTAATTGCTGATAGTCGTTATGAACTTGTGGTATTTATTTTATGTTTATAATGTTTTAAGGGAGCCACAGAGTTGTGCAAAGGGAACATATGTTGTAAAACCAGATATAAATAAATAAATGATGGTGTCTGAGTCTTCTTAAAATGCAAGTTGATGAACTGCTGGGCCTAAAGGCCATCTGGTTCTCAGGTATTATATTAGCCACCACTACTGGAAAAAAATATTAGTAACTAGTGTAGTTAAAATATTGAAACCCGTCTATTTATCAATCAAATGGAATATTGTAGCTTCCTACTCCAGTTTCTACATATGGAAAATGGGAACTTCTACCTTCCAAAAATGTTGTGAGGATCATATTATTTGAAACTTGGACTATGAAAAGCACTTTATACTATCAGTTATAAGCATTGCTAGGTTATCTCAGATGGTACTTATCTCAAGCTTATTTGTATAATTATGATTATTTTTTGTTGTAGGAGTAGTCTGAGGTTCATGCTTTCTATGTGTTCTCCAGCTCCATGTGCTTAATATTATGCATTTCCTTTTTGTTAACATATAGGGAGTAATGGACCAGAATGTTAACAATCTCACTAGATCTTTACACCACATTTATCAGCATGGTATGTGAATGGCTTGTTGGGCCTCTGATTTTGCAGTCACAATTTTGCAATGAGTTTCAAATGCACTGGGAAAATTTTAAGTTCTTACTGGTTTTATTGAAGGCCCACCCTTTTGGCCAGAACTCAATCTGAAAGGTTTTAGAAAAATTACACACATTCACCCACAGGGGCTGGCTTCCTCCTTTCCCTAGGGGGGCTCAATCCCCACTCAGCCCCAGGCCCCACCCCTTCCCCCAAGTCCCCACTCCCACCCCGCCTCTTCCTACCCCTGTTCCACCCCTCCCCCAAACATGCTCCCCTCTGCTCCCCCCAGTGTCTCCTGCATGCTGCAGAACAGCTGATCATGGCAGGTGGGAAGCACTGGGAGAGATGGCGAGGAGTTGATCAGCGAGGCCACCAGCAGGTGGGAAGTGCTGAGTGGGAGTGGGGAGCTGGCTGCTGGTGGGTGCTAAGCACCTGCTAATTTTTTTCCATGGGTGCTTCAGCCCTGGAGCACCCAAAGAGTTGGTGCCTAGGCATTCACCCCACACAAATAAGTTTGGGGGTCTGTTTGTTTGTTTTTAAAACTTCAGACTTATTGCAGTATTAATAGATTTCATGGTAATGATGCAGTCTCACTATGGTCTTGGTCCATCAGCAACATTCCCTATGGGTGTTCTAGGAGCTCTATCGATTTTGATCTCTCTTAGTTTTGCTTACATAAGCAACACTTCCGGGATCAGTTCTTCACAGAATTTGACAGGATCTGATCACTCATGGCTTTCTGGGAGACCTATAATTCAGCTGTAACATGTGTGTTCTCTGTTTTCCAGAACCTTGTTTTTCCTCTATCACAGAGGTTAGCTTATTTCCATATTATTTATCTGCCAATTGTTTGGAGTCACAATGTCATCTACTGTGGGAGAAAGTTGTACTATGTGGCGGATTCTTGTCTCATGGTTATCAACTTTCAAGCGAGACTTCCTACTGCTCCACTGATATAATCAATTAATATTGGAGCTTGGCACCTCTCCCAGCCTTGATCAATATATACTCTGTCCACTTTAGGGAAGTAAATTCAGGATACTGTTTCTGGCTTATAAATAACAGCATTCCTTTCTTGATTTCCGTATGGCATCCTTCTCCCCCCAAAGTTGTGTTCATGTTTCTTTTATTTCTGGTCAGACGTCCTCTGTAACAGGGACAGTTTAACTTTCTGTACCAGTTTTAATTCGTGGCTATTGGATAGAGCTCTCTTTCATTGGTTCTTCACTGCATGATCACACTAGGGGACATAAACAGCCATGTAGATAAAATGTGAAGAGAAGGTCTGAAGGTTGCACAAGGATAATAAACAGAACCCAAAAGAACAATGTCTACATTCTACAAACATGTTGTATTTCCCTGAGACCTGGGTACCGCGGGAGCCGGTGTGGGCGGCACAGGGAGCGTCAGGCTCTCTTGAGCTGCTCAATGAGCTTCGGGTGTCGACGGCACCTGAAGCTGGCCGGGGCACTGCTTAACTTGAGCTGGGGCCCGACTTCCCGAAGGGGGTGTTGAGCTGCCCAGCACAGGTTGTGGCTCACCCGCAGCCCTCTCCTGTGCTTTACAGGAGGTAGGAGATCTTCCCCTCCCAGTCTTTTTCAGCTTCTTCCCAGGAGCCCTGGAGGGGAACCGGTGCCAGCTTATGGATGGCGCTGGTGGAGCACTGTGCATGGAGGCTGTGGTGCTCAGTGCGGAGTCAGACCGCTGCTCCGGTGCCGGAGTGAGTGCCAACTCCATTAGGAGCACTTTCAGACAGATATCGAGCTCTTTCTTCATCCTAGGTTTAAAGGACTTGCAGATACGGTATTTGTCACTTATGTGCCCTTCGCCTAAGCACCTTAAGCAGCAGGTATGTAGATCACTGATGAGCATAGACCATTTGCAGCGATTGCAGGGCTTAAAGCCTGGGGACCGGGGCATGCCCCGTCCCCTGGCTGAGTCCCATTTGGGACTAACGAAAAGTTGAGAACATTCTAAGGGTAACTAAGAAACTGCTAACTATATACAACTATACTACAGGTTTTCAAAGTTCACAAGAACAGAAAATGAAACAACGCTAGCCGAAGCAGCAGATGTTCCAGCACCGTCACTCACTGGCGGCAAGAAGGTACTGAAGGTGGGAGGGAACTGGCAGCGCCCCTTATATCGCACCATGCGGGCAGCACTCCACGGGGCGCCAGAGCACGTCCCCTATGGATACTGCTGAAAACTTCTGGCACTGGTGCATATGGCGAGCACACACACATCTAATATGGAATGGACATGAGCAAGCACTCGAAGAAGAACTTTTCACCTCAAAATTGCCAACTGAACTTATCATACAAGTACTGAATGAAACAAAGGTAAATTTACACACTGTGCTATGCAATAGTGAGATTTAATTTGAAGAGACAAATAGTAATTTAGAATTAGGGTTTATAACATTTGTAAGTTTTGTTGAAAATGCAAGGCTTAAACCGGTATGAAATCTTGATGGATAAAAAAAAATGCTTATTATTTATGGTAATCACCGCTAGTCAGCTTTGGAATCAGTCATTTGGAAGATGGGAGATAATGTAGTGTAATAAATATCCCTAAGATCTACGTTTCCCTCAAAACTTATTAGACTCTCCATATTTTATGTCCATTCTTCAAAATATTGAATAATTAAATTATTTACAAGCAAAAATATGCATTTTTAAATTTAAAGTTTGCCTATTAAAAGTATAATGTAGTTATTTTTCTTAGTAAAGTGAAGTGCTTCTGGTAGGAGTTGAATATCCACTGCTGAAACAGAATTTCTTCCCAGACTACCCCTTCAACCTGCCTTGAACCTAAATTTATGGAGCAGACTCTAAGTATCTTGCTGAACTGGGGCCAAAATCAGGTATCTAATTTTAAGCATGTAAATAGCTCCATTGAAGCTAATGGGACTTAGCCAACTTTCTATTCGCACAAAATCAAACACTCTTGCCCCGTCCCCAGCCCCACCCCCACCCCTCCTTTGAGGCAATGCCCCTGCCCTGCCCCTTCGCTGAGGCCCTACCCCCACTCATTCCACACACACCCTCTGTTTCTTGCTCTCTCCACCCTCACTCACTTGCTCATTTTCACTGGGCTGGCTCAGGAGTGTGTGGGAGAGGGTGAGGGCTCTGGCTGGGGGGTGCAGGCTCTGGGGTGGGGTCAGAAATGAGGAGTTCAGGGTGCAGGAGGGGGCTCTGGGGTAGAGCTGAGGGGTTCGGAGTATGGGATGGGGCTCCAGGCTGAGGCAGGGGATTGGGGTGTGGGAGGGGGTACAGGCTCTGGGCTAGGGGTGCAGGTTCTGGGGTGGGGCCAGAAATGAGGGGTTCTGGGTGCAGGAGAGGACTCTGGGCAGGGGGTTGGTGTGTGGGGGTGGGGTGAGGGCTTCGGCTGGGGGTGCAGGCTCCGATGTGGGGCTGGGGATGAGGGATTTGGGGTGCAGGAAGGGGCTCCGGGCTGGGACTGAGGGGTTCGGAGGATGGGAGGTGGATCAGAGCTGGGGCAGGGGTGTGTGGGGAGGGGGGAGTGAGGGCTGCGGCTGGGAGTGCAGGCTCTGGTGCGGGGCTGGGGATGAGGGATTTGGGATGCATGAGGGGAGTCTGGACTGGGGCTGAGGGGTTCAGAGTGCGTGAGGGAGCTCTGGGCTTGGGCAGAAGAATAGGATGCCGGGGAGAATGGGGGGAGAGGCCTCTGGCTAGGGGTGCAGACTCTGGAGTGGGGCTGGGGATGAGAGGTTTAGGGTGCAGGAGGATGTTCTGGGCTGGGATCGAGAGGTTCAGAGTACAGGAGGGGATGGGGTGCAGGGGTGAGGGCTCTGGCTGGGGATGCAGGCTCTGGGGTGGGGCTGGGGATGAGGGGTTTGGTATGTAGGAGAATGCTCCCAGGCTGGGACTGAGGCGTTTGGATGACAGGAGGGGGATCAGGGCTGGGACAGAGGTGTGAGAAGGGGTGAGGGGTGCAGGTTGCGGGCAGCACTTACCTCTGGTGGCTCCCAGAAGAAGCAGCAGCATGTCCCCCCTCCAACTCCTATGTGGAGGTGTGGCTAGGCAGCTCTGTATCTGCGCACTGCCCCTTCCACAGGCACCGCCCCCACAGCTCTCATTGGCCATGATTCCCGGCCAATGGGAGCTGCAGAGCCGGCACTTGGGGTGGGGGCAGTGTGCGGAGCTCCCTGGCTGCCCCTACACATAGGAGCCAGAGGGGGGACATGCTGCTGCTTCTGGGAGCTTCAGGAAGCCTGCCTTAGCCCCGCTGTGCCACCAACCGAACTGTTAACAGCCCAGTCAGCGGTGCTGACCGGAGCCGCCAGGGTCCCTTTTCGACCAGGTGTTCCAGCCGAAAACCGGACACCTGGCAACCCTAAATTGGGGTCTAGGAGAAAACAGGAATAATTTAGATCTAGGGTCACTTGGTTGTTCCACTCTCTACTGAGAGTGAAAGCAATGATGCTAAATATGGTGGGCCTGTTTACTATGTGTATGCCTGCACTTTACAAACTGGACTAAGCCCACCAAACTCATTTGACATAGGCTACCAAATAACCATCAGATTAGTTGGTTAATACTAAACTATGTCACATTTGAATGGTTCTGCTAGAGTAGGACTAACCCTGTGAGACATCGTCTGTCCCAACAAATATTATTTAATGAAACTGTCATCCTCAGATCACATAAGGTGAATATGATTTTAAATTCATGCTGCTTCTTTATGTTACTTGCATAAACATTGCTACATTTTCCTTTACATTTACCAAGATTATGTTAATCTTGTAAAGAGGAAATATTACACTACAGTTATTCCAGTATTCTACCATGCTATAATAGCTCTTCTTTCATCAAAATTGCAGCATATAAAATCAAAACGTTAAATTCAGCCAATCTGATTTTATTTGACTTAATCTGTAAACTGAATCACCATATATTGGATCATATGTTCTGGATAATCAGAACACTTACTGTAACCTGCACATGATGTATGCATTATATTCATTTTACATTTTATTACTTTTATATTAGTTATTTTCTAAAACTCTGTATAACCTTTACTTATGTCCTTTTTACAGATTTTTTTCTGTTCTCAAAATTATATGGACATTTCAGATTTAAAAAAATATGTTACTATATGGAAGCAACTAGTTTGGCCTTTAAAATTCTCTCGCTTCCAGTTGACCTATATTCTCATCCATTAGTCTTGGGTACTAGACAAGGTATTCCCCTCAGGAATTTCACATTTGGTGCAGCCTCAGACAGAATATGAACAGTTGCTGCACAGATGCCACGGACCAGGGAACCCCCTCCGCACACACTTCTGTTTTTACAAAAAAGATAAACAGCACCTGTATATATTCAGAGCCAATGGCCTTAAGAAAACTGCCTGTCTGCAGCCAACACACACAGAGAGTGTATATATACACACTGTATATTAACTCTGAAAATCACAAAAAGGATCACAAGATTTTATTGCTTTATTACCATTACTAAGAAAATTACATATAGCAACAATTTTCTAGATATCAGCATCATAAATCTTTTTCCTGACATTCATTTCAAGGCATTTCTTCCTTTGCATATGCTCCCTTAAAGAATCACTTTCCAGTCCAAAAATTCAACCTACCCTAAAATTTCATGTTTATTTAACATTTTATTACTGATTATTAAAATTCTATCAGCCAAATCCTCCGAAATGAGGCTTCACAATTGCAAATAAAAACTATTCCACTGGCTGAACTACTGTAGTAGATGCACATAGTGCTGTGCAATCATACCATGTTCTCCCTCCAGTCAGACTACCAGCTCCACTTTTGAGATCAAGCAGCGTACAGCAGGAAGAGAGCCTTGTAAACGAAAAGATCCAGCATGCTTACAAGGATAAAGGCAGCAGGTATAGTGGAGAGATGATACAATATACTTGGATGTGCCTATATACTGAAAGAAAACTGGTTGGTTTAATTTTAGATCTCAAAAACTTGACAGTTTTCTGTCAAAACACGGTGCCCAAATTTAACAATTGATCTACAAATAAATACTGTACATTTATGCAACTAAATATCAAATTCTGAGATGGCAGGAGGAAAAATCCTGCTTTGGTGGGCGAAAGGAAAAGAACAGGTCAAGAAAATAAATTTCAGTTCTAGTTCTGTACACTTGTTCCTTCTTCTGCTCTACGAAGGTAACTCCTGATCTCACCATGGTCGCAGAAGGCCTCGTATTCATTGGACCTGATGCCATTCTGGCACAGGAAGGCAGTTGAGAGCAAGATTTGACAAGGTCTAACACCCCCTGCATATCATGGACCCAGGCTCTGCAGGAACACAGGGCTTTTTGGGAAGCAGGACAGTAGTGAGTTAAGGAGGACAGTGTGGAACTGCTGCTGAGTAGATCAGGCAGTGCAGAAGCTACTGCAGCTACATAACTGCTCTGTAGCCTAAAGCAAAGGAGATTTCTTCTGCCCAGGAAAGGTCCCCACTGTGCAGCCCAAGTACTTGGGCTGAGTGCAGTGTACAGGTTTTCACTTGGAGGAGAGAAAGCAATATGGTTATAATTCCCATCTCTAAGTCAGTAAAGCCATAAATAATTACAACACCTGTCAAATATTACAGTTTGCAGAAAGTTCACCCCAGTATTTTGGTGAACATTTCAAGCACTCAAACTTCAAATTACGAACAATCTGCCATGCTAAACACATTTGGCTTAATAGGTTTTCAAAGAAATACTATGCTTATTTTACAAGGATTATTTTACTCCTCTGTGCTACTCAAACAGATAAAGAGACATACATTATTATACAGGAAAGCACTTCAGAACTTGCTTGAGTCCATCCCTGTTCCGGACATCATTTAAGCACATGCTTAACTTTAGGTATGTGCTTAAATCCCATTGACTTCAATGGGCCTCTTTAATAGTGTTGCCCACTCTTGCAATTTTATCACTACTCTCCCAATATTTTCTTAATTCCCATCTCCTGCAGAAATGAGAGAGAATGAGAAACTCAGTTTTCAGTAAAAAAAAGTAGATTTCTAGTCCTCTTGCTTGCAGAGAAAAGCTGGATAATGAACACTAAAAGATCAAACACCAAGAGCAAATAAGAAAAAAAAATGTATTATTTGTAAAGTCTCATGGTTTTGGGGGGCTGACTTGTGATTTTTGAACATGTGGGGCTGGCAACACTGCTTTATGCAGGTGCTGAAGTGCTGATCTGATAGGGATCATTACCTGAATTAGGGCCATAGTCCCTGCCCCAAGAATGTTGCAATCTAGTACACAGACAGATTAACAATTCAGCTGCATAATACATCAGGTGCCAGTCTGAATTCGAATAATGCAGGCATCTTGCGGAGACGAGAGGAAATAATCTGTCTCTCACTCTGTAACCTGTCAGTGCCAACACCACCTCCATACTCAGGATTAATTTTACCACAGAAAAGAAACTGCAGAGCTAACCAGTGATTCAAATAAATACACACACACAGTATTAATTCTAAGTTTTAAAATGCAATTTGGGTATAATACTACTACACATCACTTTAATTAACTATCATTACTTTCAGAAATTCTATAAATCCCTAAGAAAGAATCAGTCATTTGTTTTTGGGCCATGCGAAGACATGCTTAAAATGATAAATACCTTCATCATATGAATAATGCATTCACTGTGTATCTAAAACAAGCTCTGTTCCAAAGAGATGTTTAATCCATTCCCTGCTTTTGGGGATAAAATGGAATTAAAAACGGGACATTTATTTCATGAAATGCCTGGTTTGGGCTGCAAGTTTGTCATGGTGATAAAAAATGTCATGGACACAGTGACTTTACAGTTTGTCCATAACTTTTCCTTGTGTCTGGGATTTCACAGGCTGCAGAGGTGTGGGGGTCACCCGAGCCATGGCCTGACCATGTTTACTGTCACAAAAGCTCAGGGCAGGTGATCCAGCAGCACCTGGGCCAGGAAGGGAGTGGAGCATCATGGGAGAAAGCCCCACCTGCATGCTGTGTGAGAACCAATGGGCTGGAGCAGGGAGCCGGGCCAGCCCTTTGAGATAGGAGCTGCTGCTGCAGGAATAGCGAGGGGTTGGTTTGTTCTGCACCTCCACCTCCCCTCAGGGCCTACTATTATCCACAGTCAGGACCAGATCCCCAAAGGACATCCCACCCTAGCAGCAGGACTGGACTTTACCACCCTCCAGCACGTGGCCCCATCACTTTCAATGGCGTTCCTGTGACTTTACATACCATTTCTCCTTAAACTTGTGACATTTACTAAGTTTACCTTGACTGTAAACTCTGGAAGAATTCCACCACGATTTCAACAGCTTCCACCCCACCATCAACCTCAGCCTGGACCAATCTACACGGGAGGTCCACTTCCTAGACACCACAGTACATATAAGTGATGATCACGTTAACACCACCCTATACCAAAAACCCACCAACCGCTATGCCTACCTTCATGCCACCAGCTTCCACCCCGGACACACCACACGATCCATCGTCTATAGCCAAGCGCTGAGGTACAACCGCATCTGCTCCAACCCCTTCGACAGAGACCAACACCTACAAGATCTTCACCAAGCATTCTCAAAACTACAATATCCATACAAGGAAATAAGGAAACAAATGAACAGAGCCAGACGTGTACCCAGAAGCCTCCTGCTACAAGACAAGCCCAAGAAAGAAACCAACAGAATTCCACTGGCCATCACCTACAGTCCTCAGCTTAAACCCCTCCAATGCATCATCAGTGATCTATAACCCACCCTGGACAATTATCCCTCGTTTTCACAGACCTTGGGAGGCAGGCCAGTCCTCGCCCACAGACAACCCGCCAACCTTAAGCATATTCTCACCAGCAACCACACACCACACCATAACAACTCTAACTCAGGAACCAATCCATGCAACAAACCTCGATGCCAACTCTGCCCACATATCTACACCAGCAACACCACCACAGGACCTAACCAGATCAGCTACAACATCATCGGTTCATTCACCTGCACGTCCACCAATGTTTATATGCCATCATGTGCCAGCAATGCCCCTCTGCTATGCACATTGGCCAAACTGGACAGTCACTACGTAAAAGATTTGAACAAATTCTCTCTTATAAACAGAGACAGACGCCAAAGAAAAATTTAAGGGGACTTCCTCTACCAAAGATACTGGAAGACTATTTTCCCAATGGATAGGCAGATGGAAAATAGTACTTTGTTCAAAAGAAAAGGACCTCCTTTTCCCAGGTTTCTTAATTGCTCATTGTGATGGGGTGTACTCCCCATACTGGTACGGAGAGGGCTGAATTAGATCAGGTGGGCCCAATCAGCGAATTAAGCAGCAAATGAGGGAGACAAGCTGTGTGGGGAGCTAATTGCAAGGAAGCTCACCTGTGAAAGAAGAGGAGGTAGGCTGAGTTAGTATAAGTCCAGAAATCTGGTAGCAGCAAAGGCTGCCCAGAGGATTTTGCAGTCAGCCTCTGTTTAGTAGAGAGTGAAGGAGGGAACCGAGGGAAATAATAGGACCCTGGGGGCCTGGCCCTAAGGGAAGGGCATACACTCAAGAGAGTAGGGTGGGAAGAGAGCTTGTGGGATGCGGGGTAGGAAGCAGCAAGGTTGTGGACTAAACAGACCGTGGCTGCATGTTGTAGGGAATCTGGGTTGGAACCTGAATAGAGGGTGGGCCTGGGTTCCCCTACGTGCCACTGGGGAAGTGGCACTGGTGGGGCAGTGAACTGGAAGATTGCCTGGGTCACTGGAGGAGTGACAGGGTCAGGGCACTGGGTGTGAGAACTGCCGGAGGGCCCCTTGAACAGAAGAGACTTTGAAAGATTATACCCTTGAAGTGGGGAATGCTGAGTGACCTGGCTGGAAGGCTGAGTAACAAAGAGGCAGCAGCAGCTCCTGGAGTGAGAGAGGAGCTGTGGACCAAGAGAGACAGAGAGAGATGGTGTGCAACAGAGCTAATCCCCAGAACAGCCAGGAGGAGGTACCATTGCAGCAGTAAGTAGAGCACCCTCGTCACACTCATCAACTGGAGATGGTGTAAATGCTACTCGCATTCAAGGCTGAAACTGGAAGAATCTGTGCCAAGCACAAGAATTTTAGATGTTGGTTCTTCTCATTTCTTCCACAAGGATTATATTGGGAACACAGAACACAGCCTTATAAGCATGTGTTCTTCTCCCAAATACAGTAGGCACATTGAATGCAAGTCTGTGATGGACATATGGCACAAGCGGTTTCATACGTAACTTTAAACTTCAATAATTCTCTCCTCCTCCATCAATTTCAATTTAAAAAAATTCCAGAAGAATACAATACAATAAATTGATACTTAATAAGTTGAGTTTTATTGACTCATAATGTAAAATACTACCCAACTATGGTACCAGCAGAGATCTGTATTCACTTCAGGAAGCACTGAATCTTGATTTTTATTGGACTGGAAAAACTAGTATGCAACCATGTAACTAAAGAGTGCATAATAATACATACGGAATAAAGGCAGCACAGGAAATCTTCATTCTGGAGCTTTCTAACTTTTGAGAATTTGACTTTGCAATCTAAACAACGTTCATTAATTGAACGGGGGCAGAAGGGAGTTGTTTGCCTCAGATTTTTTTAGATAGAAAAAAACCAAGTCTGTTATGCACAACTGCAATGCTTTCCTCCATCACCATATCATCATCAGGGTTTGAACCTTGGACCTTCAGCACAGACCACTGAGAGACAGTGTGACTAAGGCCAGGTTTATACTACAGACTTATATTGGTATAACTACATTGCTCAGGGGTGTGAAAAATCGACACCCTTGAACAACGTAGTTATACCGCCCTAACCCTCCATGTAGACAGAGCTATGTTGACAGGAGAGCTTCTCTCATCGGCATAGCTACTGCCTCTTGGGGAGGTGGATTAACTAAGCCAATGACAGAAGCTCTCCTGTTGGCGTAGGAGCATCTTCACTAAAGCGCTACAGCGGCGCAGCTGCGTTGATGCAGTGTTTTAAGTGTAGACCTGCCCTAAGTGGCACTTGGGTCTGTCATATTACAGTTCTGAGTTCCATTCCCTGGTTGTGTAACCTCTTAGTGGAATATCAGGACTTGGTATCTGGTATCTAGTACTGTGCATCTTCCAGGAGGTCAAATGGTATTGTGGTTGGGAGAGGGGATGCCCACATCATTTATTTTGCCTGTGTCTCATTAGAGGAGGTTCAGCTTTGTGTGGCATGCTGGAGTGAGATACCAGCATCGTGTATGCACAGTGCTGACGTAACGTTGAACGCGTTTAGCAGTTAGCCTGAAGCAAGCTCTGCTGAACAAAAGACTAATGGGAAATGTCAGCTTCTAACACCTTATAACTTGGCCCAATTACCATTATTATTTAACATTTATATTGCAGTAGCGCCTAGGGGGGTCAACCCAATTGAGGCCTCATTGTGCTAGGGCTGTACAAACACACAGAAAATCACAGTCCCTGCCCCACAGAGTCTACAATCTAAAAGACAAGACATGGTCGATGGGTGAGATAAACATGAGAATTGGGGTGGGTATGGTATAATATGGGACATATACAATTCTTAGCCAATCAGAAGTAGTGATGACAACTCACCACCTACTTAGACAGTCTGAATAGATTTTTCAAGAGGACAACAAAAAGCACCTCCCTTGACCCAAATGTCAAAGTGCCCATGCAAACCAAGGGGGCATTACAGTACTTGTAAAAAGCAGATTTTTTTTTTAACAATGAAAATGTGAGGCAATCTAAATATAGAGCATCACTAGAGCGCTCCATATAATAAACCATAAACCGCTTGGTAAAACTAACAAATGATTTGGCTTCTCTAACTTGTAACGTATTTTTGTGAAAATGGGGTAAGGACAATTAAAATTTAAACTAGCTGGTCTACCTGGGATGCTCTGTCTCCTCACAGCCAATGCTCCTTCAGGTGGTTTTGTCTGGTTTGCAGATTTAGTATAGGGACTCTCATCTGAAAACAAACAAACAGTGAAGGTTTCAGTTTCAAATATGTTGTAATATATTGTAATATATAAATGTGATATATTTCAACATAATTTCTGATTTAACTGGTAATTTACTTCTCCCACAAAAAGGAACAATTTGATAACATACCAGGAACATTATTAGTCCTATAGGATTGTCATAAGGCAGCCCCACCCAGAGCACCCTTGTAAGGAAGGCTGTGGCATAACAGTTTCCTTCCTTCTTAGTCCCCAGAAATAGTCCAAAGAATCTTCCCAAGTATAAATATAGCCCTTGTGGGGTTCATTTAATACAAAAGTCTGATCTATATAAATCATAACAATACAAGTCCCATCAATGAGAATTCCTCCAGCATAGTCCAAACAGTATATATACTATGCAACATACAACCCCCGCAGTCCCTCACCAAGCCCTTGTGCTCCAGTGCTGCCCCAGGGTCCCTCACCACATCCTGACACTCGAGTGCACTCTTGTCCTGTCCTTTTATTAGGATGGCCACCCCCGCCTTTCCAACTGGAGTACAACTCTACTCCCATGGTTCCTCTGGGTCCAGCTCTCAAGCCCTGGAGAGGTCAGCGGGTAAGCTCCTGCACTGGTTCCCTCCCTTCCGCCGTCTCTGGCCCACAGCTCTGGCTCTCCAGCTTTGAGCCAGCAGACTACTCCTGCCTTCAGCCCTCTCCAGCACTCTCCCTCTACCTTTCTGGCTTGGGGATACCAGCCAGCAAACCCCTCTTGCTGCTCTCCTTGCCTTCAGTCTTCCTCCAGGAAACACCTTCTTCTCTCTTTCAGGCCCTCCTCCAGTCCCCTGTTCTCAGGCAGCTCTCACCTGTCTGCACTGGGACTCTCTTTCCTGGCTTCCTTCAGGCACTTCCCCTCACTGGATCTCTCCCTGGGCCTTTATAGCTCACAGTTGCTGCCCCACCCTCTTAACTGGCCAATTGGGAGCACCTGCTCTGGCAAAGGGAGCTTGACTTACTTCATTTACTGGGGCCAGCCATTCTGTGACAAGGACGCACAGAATGTCTTTAGTATACTCGCCAGGGCAGTGAGTAAAGTGCACTCTCTCTGAATACAAGAGCCGTCACTGGCTACATTGGAAGTATAAGAATGAACACTTCCTCTCTTTTGAACACTTCCTCTCTCTTGGACAAAGATGGCAGACTCTAGCTGTGTCACAGAGGAGAAAAGCACTATGTAAAGCTCATATTGCAAGCAGCCTTTACCTGTATCTGGCTACGGGTCTACTTTAAAAGGACTCTGGGAAATGTGGACTTTCCCCTTTTCACTTTAAGAACCCTTGTTCTCACGTTAATGACTCTAGAAGTGGGAGGCCTCCCATCCACATTAGCTGCAAGAAGCTTTATGCCTTTATCATCTTGAGACTCTGTAAGAAGACCTTCTTTTTGATTTGGGGCTCTGCTCACAGAAAGCCCCTCTTGTGTTGTGGCCAGTGATCTGTGAGAGCCAACCATTTCCAGACTCAGCCTGGCCAAGCACTTTCCTACCCCAAGGATGACACTGCACCCACTAGCAATGGGCTTGTCTTCATGCACAGCAATGCAGCTGTGCCACTGTAGCGCTTTAGTGAAGATGCTACTAAGCCGATGGGAGACCTTCATGTCAATGGGAGAAGCAGGGCCGGCTCCAGGCACCAGCTGAGCAAGCTGGTGCTTGGGGCGGCAGATTGTTGGAGGTGGCATTCTGCCCAATCCTAGGGCGGCACGGCCGCTTTTTTCTTTTTTGTTCTTGTTCCGCTCCGGCCGCCCTGTAGGGGGCGGCGGTGTGGAGAACCAGAGCGCCCTGCAGGGCAGTCCTCTTCCTTCCCTCCCCGACGACCGGAGCGGAGCCCTCGCGGCAGGCGGCAGGAGGCAGCACAGCTGGAGGAGCCACGTGGCAGCGCCCCTGCTGTAGCCCTGGCCACCCACTTCTCTCTCTCTCCCGCCCGTTCTCTCCTCCACCCCTCCCCCCGCCAGTCCCCCTGCACCCGCGCTCCAGCTGCCCCGTTTTTTTTTTTTTTTTTTGGCTTGGGGCGGCCAAAAAGCCAGAGCCGGCTCTGGGGAGAAGCTCTCCTGTCAACCGAGCACTGTCTACTGGGGTGGGGAGGGGGAAGGTCGGTATAACTATGTTATCCAGGGTGTGGATTTTCCACACCCCTGAGCAATGTAGTTATACATTTTTATAAAGCAGCGCACAAGCGACCAGGGAGCTTTGCGAACAGGGGCTGCTAACAGGGAGTTTCGCAAGGGAGTTTGGAAGGGGAGCAGGAAAGGGGCGAGGGTCTCTTGCCAGTTTGATCTGGTTTCTCTTGATTCCCCCTAATACCTATAAAGCAACTACATTCATAACTTTTTGCTTAAACAACCCTTTCAGCTGACAGGGGGCTGCAGACGGGAGTTTGACAGAGGGAGGCTTACGATGGTTAGGAAGACCCGCAACACCTGTGCCAGCACTGCTGCTGTCTCCTCCACCTGTGCCTGTAGCCAGACAGAGTGCCTAAGCATGGATGCCTCTACCCAGATCCTGGTGTGGTTTTGCAAAGACTGTAACTTGCAATTTCCACTTACTGATATCCAGGCTGGGGGGACCATCCAATGTGAGAGGTGCCTGCTGGTGGAATCTCTCAGGCAGCAGGTGGGAGAGCTACAGGAGGAGGTGGCTAGGTTGAGGAGCATCCGTATCCACGAGCAATTCCTCGACAGTGTCCATGTGGAGACAGCTGAGGTAGCTGTCCCAGTACACAGGACTGCTGATACACCACTGGTGGAGGAGGAGATGGCTCAGGGTGGACACTGGCAGCTGGTTACTTCTGGCAGCAGGCAGTGCTCCACCCTTGCTCCGAACCCTCCTGCCGTGGTTATAGGTAACCGTTATGCTCTTCTTGATACAGGAAAGAAGGAATCACTCCCTACAGTAAAGGAGGAGAAGCCTCGTACCCCTAAGGCTAGAGAGTCTGCTGCCACCACTGCGAATAGGAAACGTAGGGTAGTTGTGGTCGGAGACTCTCTGCTGAGGGGGACGGAGGCGCCCATCTGTCGCCCTGACATTTCATCTCGGGAGGTATGCTGCCTGCCGGGGGCCCGTATCCGAGACGTTACGGAGGCATTGTCGAGGATTATCCAGCCCTCTGACTACTACCCCATGCTACTCATCCATGTGGGCACAAATGATACTGCGCGGTGTGACACTGAGCGGATCAAGAGTGACTACAGGGCTCTGGGAGTACGGGTGAAGGAGTTTGGAGCGCAGGTGGTATTCTCTTCAATTCTTCCTGTCAAAGGTAGGGGCCTGGGCAGAGACAGATGCATCATGGAGGTGAATGCCTGGCTGCGAAGATGGTGTCGCCAGGAGGGCTTTGGCTTCCTAGACCACGGGATGCTATTCGAGGAAGGACTGCTAGGCAGAGATGGCGTTCACCTTTCGAGGAGAGGAAAGACCCTATTCGGACACAGACTGGCTAACCTAGTGAGGAGGGCTTTAAACTAGGTTCGACGGGGACAGGTGAGCAAAGCCCACAGGTAAGTGGGGAACATGGAGACCGGGGAGATGGGTCGGAAACAAGAGGGAGTGTGGGCTATATTGGCAGAGAGAAAGGAGAGTCAGGACAAAACTGGGAGGAAAGATCAAACCAGTATCTTAGATGCCTATATACAAATGCGAGAAGTATGGGGAATAAGCAGGAAGAACTGGAAGTGCTAATAAATAAATACAACTATGACATTGTTGGCATCACTGAAACTTGGTGGGATAATACACATGATTGGAATGTTGGTGTGGATGGGTACAGCTTGCTCAGGAAGGATAGACAGGGGAAAAAGGGAGGAGGTGTTGCCTTATATATTAAAAATGTACACACTTGGACTGAGGTAGAGATGGACATAGGAGACGGAAGTGTTGAGAGTCTCTGGGTTAGGCTTAAAGGGGCAAAAAACAAGGGAGATGTCATGCTAGGAGTCTACTACAGGCCACCTAACCAGGTGGAAGAGGTGGATGAGGCTTTTTTCAAGCAACTAACAAAATCATCCAAAGCCCAAGATTTGGTGGTGATGGGGGACTTCAACTATCCGGATATATGTTGGGAAAATAACACAGTGGGGCACAGACTATCCAACAAATTCTTGGACTGCATTGGAGACAACTTTTTATTTCAGAAGGTTGAAAAAGCTACTAGGGGGGAAGCTGTTCTAGACTTGATTTTAACAAATAGGGAGGAACTCATTGAGAATGTGAAAGTAGAAGGCAGCCTGGGTGAAAGTGATCATGAAATCATAGAGTTTGCAATTCTAAGGAAGGGTAGAAGGGAGAACAGCAAAATAGAGACAATGGATTTCAGGAAGGCAGATTTTGGGAAGCTCAGAGAGCTGATAGGTAAGGTCCCATGGGAATCAAGACTGAGGGGAAAAACAACTGAGGAGAGTTGGCAGTTTTTCAAAGGGACACTATTAAGGGCCCAAAAGCAAGCTATTCCGCTGGTTAGGAAAGATAGAAAATGTGGCAAAAGACCACCTTGGCTTAACCACGAGATCTTGCACGATCTAAAAAATAAAAAGGAGTCATATAAAAAATGGAAACTAGGACAGATTACAAAGGATGAATATAGGCAAACAACACAGGAATGCAGGGGCAAGATTAGAAAGGCAAAGGCACAAAATGAGCTCAAACTAGCTACGGGAATAAAAGGAAACAAGAAGACTTTTTATCAATACATTAGAAGCAAGAGGAAGACCAAAGACAGGGTAGGCCCACTGCTTAGTGAAGAGGGAGAAACAGTAACAGGAAACTTGGAAATGGCAGAGATGCTTAATGACTTCTTTGTTTCGGTCTTCACCGAGAAGTCTGAAGGAATGCCTAACATAGTGAATACTAATGGGAAGGGGGTAGGTTTAGCGGATAAAATAAAAAAAGAACAAGTTAAAAATCACTTAGAAAAGTTAGATGCCTGCAAGTCACCCGGGCCTGATGAAATGCATCCTAGAATACTCAAGGAGCTAATAGAGGAGGTATCTGAGCCTCTAGCTATTATCTTTGGAAAGTCATGGGAGACGGGAGAGATTCCAGAAGACTGGAAAAGGGCAAATATAGTGCCCATCTATAAAAAGGGAAATAAAAACAACCCAGGTAACTACAGACCAGTTAGTTTAACTTCTGTGCCAGGGAAGATAATGGAGCAAGTAATTAAGGAAATCATCTGCAAACACTTGGAAGGTGGTAAGGTGATAGGGAACAGCCAGCATGGATTTGTGAAGAACAAATCATGTCAAACCAATCTGATAGCTTTCTTTGATAGGATAACAAGCCTTGTGGATAAGGGTGAAGCGGTGGATGTGGTATACCTAGACTTTAGTAAGGCATTTGATACGGTCTCGCATGATATTCTTATCGATAAACTAGGCAAATACAAATTAGATGGGGCTACTATAAGGTGGGTGCATAACTGGCTGGATAACCGTACTCAGAGAGTTGTTATTAATGGTTCTCAATCCTGCTGGAAAGGCGTAACGAGTGGGGTACCGCAGGGGTCTGTTTTGGGACCGGCTCTGTTCAATATCTTCATCAACGACTTAGATATTGGCATAGAAAGTACGCTTATTAAGTTTGCAGATGATACAAACTGGGAGGGATTGCAACTACTTTGGAGGACAGGGTCATAATTCAAAATGATCTGGACAAATTGGAGAAATGGTCTGTGTTAAACAGGATGAAGTTTAACAAAGACAAATGCAAAGTGCTCCACTTAGGAAGGAAAAATCAATTTCACACATACAGAATGGGAAAAGACTGTCTAGGAAGGAGTACGGCAGAAAGGGATCTAGGGGTTATAGTGGACCACAAGCTAAATATGAGTCAACAGTGTGATGCTGTTGCAAAAAAAGCAAACATGATTCTGGGAAGTATTAACGGGTGTGTTGTGAGCAAGACACGAGAAGTCATTCTTCCGCTCTACTCTGCTCTGGTTAGGCCTCAGCTGGAGTATTGTGTCCAGTTCTGGGCGCCGCATTTTAAAAAAGATGTGGAGAAATTGGAAAGGGTCCAAAGAAGAGCAACAAGAAAGATTAAAGGTCTTGAGAACATGACCTGTGAAGGAAGGCTGAAAGAATTGGGTTTGTTTAGTTTGGAAAAGAGAAGACTGAGAGGGGACATGATAGCAGTTTTCAGGTATCTAAAAGGGTGTCATAAGGAGGAGGGAGAGAACTTGTTCACCTTAGCCTCTAAGGATAGAACCAGAAACAATGGGTTTAAACTGCAGCAAGGGAGGTCTAGGTTGGACATTAGGAAAAAATTCCTAACTGTCAGGGTGGTTAAACACTGGAACAAATTGCCTAGGGAGGTTGTGGAATCTCCGTCTCTGGAGATATTTAAGAGTAGGTTAGATAAATGTCTATCAGGGATGGTCTAGATAGTATTTGGTCCTGCCATGCGGGCAGGGGACTGGACTCGATGACCTCTCGAGGTCCCTTCCAGTCCTATAATCTATGAATCTATGAATATACTGATATAGGTCTGTAGTGTAGACCTGGCCTAAGTGGTGATGCTGCTCTTGATCAACCTTGATCCTTCTGAGTCACTGGGACTGGGCAGGGCAGATGGGCCATCCATTAAAGGCAGAACCAGGTAGAAATGAGTTGCTTACTGCTCCCCCATAGCAGCCTCTCAATAGGAGAAAAAAAACCCCAGCTTACAGTGCACCATTAAGTATAAA
The DNA here is from genome assembly GCF_013100865.1 of Trachemys scripta elegans. Classification (NCBI taxonomy): domain Eukaryota; kingdom Metazoa; phylum Chordata; order Testudines; family Emydidae; genus Trachemys; species Trachemys scripta. The sequence goes on from NC_048298.1 coordinate 61,821,009, forward strand.
TTACCACCAGAGAAAGACTTCAATGGCAACTGTATGTGTTAATTAGGCACTCGTATTACTAGTGTTTACTTCACTTCCTCAATCAAAAGAAAAAATAAAAGGGAATTAGATCCTACTTTGTGGGTCCTTTAATCTGGTTCTCGAACAGCTCTTTATGCATTATCAAATATTTCTATTTGCATACTTTTTTCTCTTTAAGTTGGGAAGGACCAATTAGTTTTTAGCATATGCATACAGCCGTGCGTAAATACAGATCAATGGCTAAAGGAATCAAAGCCTAAGTTATCTAGTGACACCTTGAGATGCAACAAAAATCAGTAGATGAATAATATAAACATATTTTTGGCTATCAATTTTTTTTTCTAACTGACCCTCTTGAGATTTTTTCTCTCTTTACTGATTACTATATTTGTAAAATCTCAGACTCCATTAGAAAATTATATCAGAAGGTAAACCATTCATTTTTATTCAAATAAGATAAGGGTTTGGTCAGCATAATTTAAAACCAGGTCTCAGATAAAAGACACTACAAAGAACAGTTCATTTTTTTCAAACTACAGATCTTCTACAACAAATTCCACTTAGTAAGGCAGACTCAGTAACAAGAAAAGCTTCTGAACATTAGCAACAAGGTAAAAGGCTGTTGTACAACCATGCTCCTGGAAGGGAATGGAGCGAATAATTAAAAGCATCTCAGTGTATCAGGTCTGCAAGACATCATTGCTTCTACTACAGTAAGATTAACTCCCATTGCCATGGAACTATATAATCATAATGAGAAAGATAACACAGCCTCTACTACACTGTATGCTAGCGTAAAGCCAAAGACAATAACAAACATAGAATGGAGAGAGAGAAACAGACAGGATTCTGAAATGGATTTAAGTCATGCCCATGTTAAGACAAAGGTGGACTTTGGAGGAAGCACCACCTATCTTTCCACCTTAAAAAAAAAACAGCTTTGGTAAAACTAATATTATTGTATGAGGGGATACAGTCCTGTTGGATTTTGAAAAACACGTCTGGAGAGAGAAGTTAGTGCTTGTGAAAGAAGTGGATTGATCTTTCTCATTCACAGAAAAGGCAACGCACAGCTACTGGCAGTACAAGGTTCCTCAGGCTACCCCAATAGGGGGCAGTTTAGATACCCCATACATGCAATCTTTAGCTCTTTCTTATTAGAAGATGCCAACTGTGATGGTAACTATTGTGGCAGTGATACTTCTCTATTAAGAAATGAACAGAGATCATCCATGTAGTTTCACATAATCTGATGAATGACGATGACGCTTGGTTACTATCAATATCTGAACAGGGGGACTTCAGACAAAAAATATCCATTGAACAAAACAGTCCTGGTCCTAGTGCGCCTTGTTAAAATATTCAATTTAAATTAATCACTTTAGGCAGACTGGAGAGAGGACAAAGGGAAGAGGAGTTCTCACAAGTAGACATTCAAACCCTATTTCTAAAGAGATAAGTAAATCAACTAACATTTCCTGTGAGAACAAGATTTTCCCAGTATCCCACTGCATTTTAGGGGGTCCTGGTCTCAAAGTGAAGTTTACAGGGCTCACAGGTGCCCAGGTAGATTTGAGTACATACTTCGTATTGAAGAAGCAGGACAGATGGTTGCACTATGAAGATCAGAGAAGAGAAGAGGGGCCAGTTAGTCAAAGTTTCCTGGAGCCAGTGGCTCATATGGCTGATGTGGATAAGGCACATCAGTTTCATAGCCAACGGTACACACAACGGAGCGTTGGGGCCAGCATCACATCTGACTGCTTTGACTTTCCTAACCGAATGGATCAGGTACCCATTTTGCAGAGGGGTAAACTGGAGGTGGCCTTTCAGTGTGAGATTGAGTGAAAATTGAACCTTCAGGATTGCAGTCGAGCACCTTAATCACTCAGCCACTGCACCTCTAGCCAACATCCCAAAAATGTAAGGGGTAAATAGCTACAGATAATCTCCCTACCTGATAACTAAAGATTAGGTAAAGGGAGGTGGATTTCAAGGCTTGTGATATGGAGAGGAGTCATGTGGCACAGCAGAGGGGCATTCCATTATCAAGATTAGATTATATTCAGGAGTATAAATATCATCTAGATATAATCCTGAATGTAAATATATACTGATTATTTATCATTAATAGGGAGATATTCCTACCCTTTAATGAATTTCTGTTACACTAAACTAAGTATTTTGTTACTGAGGAGCAAAAACATTTATCTGCAGCACTTTCATATACACAACTTCAAATTTTGCCTCTTAATTCATTAGCTCTTTCCCATTTCTAGAGAGACCCTACTGCAGGTGTTCATTTTTACTACGGGGGAAATAGCATTGCTCTGTAGATGCAGTCCTTGACCTGCATTCATTGCATCAATGGGTTTTTTTTTTAATTTCCTCTGGCTGAGAGATTAGACAGTCTGTGGTAAACAAACAATTTTTAGTAAGTCACTATGTTGTACTGTGGTAATTGCTATGCCAGCAGATTCCTTAACTTAATGACTACAGGAAAAGCTTTTCATGTTAACTATCAGGTTTCAATTTCCATGGCTATGAAGACAGACAACTTGCATATTTCTTGTAGTTGTTTGTACACAATATTGAGCAAGTTACCAGAACATTTTCATTTACATCTTTCCTGACCAGAATGCAAAACTAATCTTTGAGGAAAAGTCTCTCAGATTATGGACATATAAACTTCTTAAATTGGTAAGCAGAACGCCCTTCATTCTTTTACCTGTCCTCTGTAAAATTATTGCTGCAAATAGTAAAATATAGCGATTATATATACTACATCACATTACACCTTCAAAGCCCAATACATACATATATACACTAATTAATTAGCACTATCACTATCACCACTGAAATCTTTACAAATGACTGATTTTGTACATAATTAACATTAGTGAGATCCTCCTGGTTCCCTGTGCACTACAGGGCAAAGACCACAATACCTAGTTGCAAAGTTTATAGTAACCACCACCACCACCACTACATATTGTATAGGCAAGTGGTGCAATGAGTCCACTGCCTATCATTCTAATGAATACTGTCTCATTGTTTCTTTGTGCTCCCCAGTCTCTCTCTCAGCATCCATCTGCTGTCTTATAATTAAACTATACGCTCTCTGGGGCAGAGACCATCATTTAGTTCTGTGTTTGTACATTATTCCTAGTGCAACATGGCCCTGATGCACGACTGGGACTCCTATATTCTACTGCAATATAAATAATAAATACTATTACATAAGTAATAATGTCTTACTACAAACATAGACACTGCACAATGCATACATAGGGGGCTTCTTTGTTTGTTCCCTTCCCCGCCATTTCAAGTATCTGCTCCTGTACCTAGCCAAAAAGGGGGGGGGGGGAGAGAGAGAGTACTACATGAGATCTTTGGGGTTTATTCTTTCTACTCAGTTTGATAGCATCCTTTAAAAAAAAAAATGACTAATCAGTGACAAGACAGTGAGTAAGAGGAAGGTTGTAGGATACCTCCTCCACAGTACAGTCCAGGCATTCAAAACATCAATCAGCTTAACATAACATTATTTATGTGTCACAACGGATAACTGTGAAAGTAACTGATTACAGAACTGTGCCTGAAGGTTCTCATCATGCTGAGTTCTGATGTAACCTCAGCCTCTGTTAGCCCATGGAGTTTGGGATATAACCCCAACACTGGTGCATAGTGGTATGCCATTACACCGTAAGCTGGCCCAGTGTATTTTGGGCACCCACCAGAAAATTGCAGTGATCTATATTTGTAGCTGCTTGTTCTATGTGGAGTAGTATGTGTGGGAACAATACAGAAACACATGCTTTATCCATATATTTGCCTGTATAAAAAGGTATTGATCCTGGTGTAATTTTTAAAGACACAGTATGAAGATGAGGATGATGTGTTGAGTTATTAAGAATTCTTCCAGAACTGCTGAAACTGCAGTGTCTCCAAACGTGTTAGTTTGTCAAAAATGACTGAAATTAATGAGCACATGCCTCAGATTTTCTGTCTCTGGAATTCCTAGAGCTGATATATCTGAGTCACAGGATGACAGCTCTAGTATTCCTGAAACTCATAATGAAAAGCATTATTCATAACAGGAACAGAATTCAGAAACACAAAGGCAATAACATAGATCTTACTCCAGTCTACATGACACTCCTTCTGCTCTGTCAGCTCTAGCTAACATTAGGTTAGCAATTCTACTGTTTGTTACTGCTCTGCAGCCATCAGATCCAGAAGGGAATATGTTCTTTAGACTTATCCAAAACCCACATTTTCTGCAGAGTATCATATTTGTGGCAGCTGTTAAATGCTAAAGGACTGGGTTGCTAGGACCTCTTCGGTTTCATCCATAGCTTGTGGTTTGAGCCCTTCACAGCAATAAATAAACTTTGCTATTTCTTACAAGCCCAAAGGTTGGAGGATGCTTAGGGAGAGTGGGCCCACTGAGAATAGGGCCTACTACTATGAGTAATCCTACTGAAGACAATGGCAGCCATATATCCCTAGTTGAAATGAAGACATTCTGGATGACAACATATTAAAGTAACTTCACAACAGGTATGCAACACCCTGCACAGTGTAAGTAGCAATATTCATGTGCAAATCATGGATACTAACGTCACATCTTTGAAAAGGTCGACCTTACATAGCAACCTGATGAAATCAAGAACAGTATGCCGTATACAGAAAGTGAATTCTACTTTGTATAATTAATATTTGCAAAGTGCTTTGGAAAGTAAAAGCCCTATGTCATGCAAAATATAAAGTATAGTTTAAAGTGGATGAAAAACAGCTGTATCTAAATGGGAATAGTTTGTGATGCCACAATGCCCTGAAATTTTCTAGGAATTACTGTGTATTTAGAAAATCTATCCAGATCCTTGATGTTACACTTAACATCAACATTTTCAGCACAGTAACACCTGCTGTTAATAATGCCATTCAGAAAAACATTTAGGAGGAGGCTGTTCTTGGAAGGAAGAACGTTTTGGAAAATTTACTTTTAAATAATGCAAGAGCCCAGATTAGAACTAATATTATGGATTGGACAGGGTTACCACAATGTCTCAATCTGTACTGGAGAGTTTGATGGCCTACAACAGCAGAAAATAGAGGCAGTACTGGCCAAATATTTTCAACGTTGAGTAATGAACACTGTCTGAATTTACAGGTTTAATAGAACAGCACAATGTCAATAATCTACTACACATGTATATTATCCTTTTTCAGACTTGTCATGCAAAGTTTAACCATAAAAAAATGATCCGCCATTTTACATCCAGTGGTGCAAAGGGGTAAAAATTGCATAGGCACCTAAGTCCCATTTTTCAAAAGTGGCACTGACTTCCAATGAGACTTCAGCTCCTAAGTGCTTAAGTCACTTTTGAAAATGGGACTTAAGCAATTTTTAAAATGTTACCCAAAGAGTTTTAAATTCAAAACTTTAAGTGCCGGAATGGTCATGAATGAACTGTACTTCTAAATACCACAAATATGAATGTAATCATTTTTATTAACTTTTTGATGTACTCTGTGATTCTCACCCTTAACCCCTAGAAATCATCATTAAGAAAACTTAAGGCCTTCTATTTTCCACTTATTTGGAAGTTTTGGAGTGTGTGTATATTGGGAGAAACAGGAGGAAGAGGGTTTTAAAACTCCTAAATATATTATTTCTCCTCCTACACTTAGCCAACTGTCACATGCTGTATCTGCAGACATCATTCTCAAACAGTACTAGCATCCAGCAAATAACCATTAGCGCTCTAAGACGTACATAAGGTGAAAGAAAGTTGAATAAATCTTTATTCTATTCTCTGAGTTCTGAATTGTCTGGTTCTTTAGTACAGAACCATCCCAATGATAATCTTAAACTAATGGACGCTACAGCACTCTGTAATTATGTATCTTGAACTTCCTACTGATATCTAAAATACCCAGTGAATTTTACTGTCTAAAAGTAAGCTAAAGATAAAAGTCACTAGAAAATGTAGATGCCTAAAATTAAGCTCCATAACCAATATTTAGGCACCTGAATAGAAATGGCCTGATTCCCAAAAGGTGCTGAGCTCTCATACAGTTCTTTCGCTATGGGAGATGCATATCTTTTTAAAATTGCCTGGAAAAGGCAACTGGATCTAGTAAAGTTGCCTCTGGAACTGCTGGCATACAGTGAAACTCTCCTTCAATGAATTCTCTAATAAAGAAGAAATCCTATTACAATAACATGTTTTTAAATCTACCAAGCAGAGATTACTTCAAATCCTATAAATATTTATTTTTCTATGTCTGTAAAAATGTCAAATGTTTGCTAGAAGATTAAACCCAATGCCGTAAAATAGAATAATTACTGAATCATAAAATAATCTAACCCTCATTTTAGGTTGTAAAGTGGGGTACTTACTACAACAGTGTCTTGAGCTGCCATGTTTATTCTCTCTGAAAATGATGTACAGTGCAGAACACAAAAGTGAAGTACATGGAGTTTATTCACATCTGCTAGAAATGGGAGAACTCGCGGTAGTTAGGGATGGAAATTACTTCTTATATCACTGACTCCATCTCTTTACCAATGCATGATTGTGCTGCTTAGTGCATTTTATACTGCTGTGGCCAGTCTAGTCCCAAATGATGGGGCTTCCACCACTATCTTTTACAAGAAAATTCCTCAGTGAAATAGCTCACACTGACAGGAAGCTTTTCCTGATATTCAACCTAAATTTTCCTTTTCTAAACTTCATCCCATCATTCCCAGTTAGATTCCTAACTGAAGGATGCTTATCCAAACGCCAGACCTTTCTGGTCCTCCCATCACAAGGTATTTTGGCTGCAATTTGGTTTGGAAAAACATATGCACAGAGAGCAGCCATGTTGCATTGTTTTGACAAAGCATTGCATACTGATGCAATATCGCAGTATGTGTGCAGCAGCCGTTTAAGCACAACCTGAAAACTATATCCTGTGTGATAACTAAGATATTTTTATACACTAATTAAAACCCACACAAAAACATTTGGAATTGGTGGCTAGCAATCCCCAAAACATAAGCTTTTGTGAAAAAAAAAAAAAAAGTCCCTAGAAATTTTTTGAAATGCTGGCAAGACTGTAACCTCTTAACTATAGAGTCGATACTGTGACACCATAATAACCCTAACAATAGAGTAGAGAGAGACGACCAGTCCTCTCCTTTGACCCCCTTCCTCCCACTGTAGTAGGCACTTACCTTTGTTACTCTACTGTTTTCTTGCATAAATGTTTATATTTGAATAACCTTAATATTGCCTTTGGTCTCCTCTTGCTTTACCTACTCCCTCTCCCTCCAGCTGTACCTCAGATCCCCTCCGGCTGGGTTTTTATTGACCTGCTGAGACTGAGCAGCCATGGTCTTTGTTCATGACTTATTGGGGGAAAATAATAGGTTTGTAGTGTGGTAACATTTCATCCTGATAAAGCCTTTTTGTGATTGCATGGTTTGATATAATCTTACTTTCTTGTAATCTATTATTACATCTACCCTCCTGCAGTTAAACTGTGATAGTAGAATGTTTCCTGGATATTTGATCTGTACAGATACTGAAGGATATGTCTACTGTATTGGTGGATATAATGGCTCCGCATATTCTGATGGCCTCTATGCTTCCTTGGATATCTGCTAGAGCTTTTCCTGCAGGTCAGCTGCCTAGAACTTAAAAAGTGGAAGTGGTGATTGAAACTGCCACAAGGCTATTTTAAAGCCTATTGGATTTTCCCTAAATGGCTGTATATGGATAATCATCTTTTTAGCAGTATGTGCTAGAAAACTAGCCAATCCTGGTTTCCCTATGTGCACAAGAAAGCAGAAAAGTGTGTGTGTGTGTGTGTGTGAGTGTGAGAGAGAGAGAGAGAGAGCCTTTTACACAGCATGCCAAGGAAAACATAAGCCAGTTTTGAAAACGAATAAATAAAATGAATAAAAATATATATAATATAAGCCAGTTAAGAGAATGATTGTCACATTGGAATTAAATACAAAGGCAACTATTTAATAGGGTGACCAGATGTCCTGATTTTATAGGGACAGTCCCGATTTTGGGGACTGTTTGTTATATAGGCATCTATTACCCCCCACCCCCATCCCGATTTTTTACACTTGCTATCTGGTCACCCTACTATTTAAGAAAAAAATCTCTATCCCCTTTCTATTATTTCTCATTTAAACTATATATATTTGTGTTTGAACAACAAAATGGGCATGAAATGGTAATATAACAATCTACATGTATGTTGGAGGAATAAACAGCCAGGAGGTAGATTTGTTTGTTAAGGTTTTCACAGAGGCAGGGGATATGGCTGGGAGTAACAGGATGGCATTTTAAAAAGAAAAGAAAATGTAGGCTGACTAAAGGAAGTACTTGCCAACTTGCTACAGCCTGTAGAATAGTCTCCCAAGGCAAGCAATGGAAACTCTATCACTAGAGACATTTAAAAGTAGATTGCAAAACATATGATTCACTGCAGGTAACATTAATCCTGCACTGGAATGGAGATAAAAGGACATATTTTTTATTAGGTTATTTAATCTCTTACTTCTGTGTCTTTGGAAAGTAGGACTGACCTTTTACTTTTGACTTGGCTTCAGGCTACAGTAGGAGTAAGCAAGCTGGCATACCGGACTCTCTCTCACAGTGCTCCTCTGTCCAAGTTTTAGGACTTGATAAACAGTGGGCTATCAGAAGTGTTTGTCCATTTTCCTGTCTACCTGCAGTCTAACTCATGTCTGAATTACTGCCTTGTAATACTATACCAAATAATGTAACAATCAAACAAACAGGTGGACATGTAATATGCATAAAATATTATAGGCAGCTCTCACGCCCTTCACAAAAATGTACAAGTAACTTTTAATCTTTCCCAATATATCAATGCTCCAGCTCCTTAATCGATATCGTTGCTCCTCTTGGAATTCATTGCAATATGTCCGCAACCTCTCTGGCCCTGAAGTTTTCAGAACTGAACACGATCTAGCTATCATTAGAACTGTATACACAGACCCTATTGTCTCATTGTTTTATAATATGAAAATACAATTTGTTGCTTGCTTTCTCAAATCCAACATTAATTTTCAAGGCAGGGAATTATTATATTATTTTACTTATTGTGTGTTGGTATCATACTGTGTAAATGTAGAGCCTGCAGCAGTAATTTTTAGTGATAGAGTTATTCAATGTATAAAATTTTCTTAACACAGCCACTGGGAAACGTACACACATAATGTAAAACCACATGCATTAAAAAAATAAACCAAACTGGCACATTTTCAGCCAGAGGCCTCACCAACCCACAAAATATTCAGCCCTTCAGGTAAAAGTTTGAGTAAACAGATAGCACTTTCAACATGTTCTTAAGGCCAAACACTCATGCTTTGTCAGACAAACAAGGGGAAGTGAATGCCAGAGTTGACGGAATTCCACTAAATATGGCCGGTCTCCAGATTTTTATATTTAAGGATTTGTCAGTGAGAGAATCCAAGCTGATTTCAGCAGCTGGGATGGAGCATAGGGAAATTACCAGTTTATAAGATACAGCAGGGGTCGGCAACCTTTCAGAAGCGGTGTGCCGAGTCTTCATTTATTCACTCTAATTTAAGGTTTCGCGTGCCAGTAATACATTTTAACGTTTTTAGAAGGTCTCTTTCTATAAGTCTATAATATAACTAAACTATTGTTGTATGTAAAGTAAATAAGGTTTTTAAAATGTTTAAGAAGCTTCATTTAAAATTAAATTAAAATGCAGAGCCCCCTGGACCAGTGGCCAGGACCCAGCAGTGTGAGTGCCACTGAAAATCAGCTCGCGTGCCGCCTTTGGCACGCGTGCCAGAGGTTGCCTACCCCTGAGATACAGTATACAAGACCCAAACCATAAATGGCTTTACAGATTCCAACACCCAAATGAAACAGAAATCAAGCACAGTCTGCGGTGCACAATTGTAGTATGCTCCTCAAAAACTGCCATTAGTTAAGCAGGCAACCACATTCTATGCTAGCTAAAAGCTCTACACGGATAGCCCAGTGCAGAGCACATTGCATTAATCTCACCTGGAAGTGACAAAGGCATGAGTAACTGTAGCAAGATCCAGAACTTTTTGAAAGAAAAGGTCACAACTACCTAGGCCAAGCAAAGATGGAGCAAAACAGTCTTGATCCACTGCTGTTACCTGAAAAATCTAGAGGAAATGGAAGTTCTAAATAGATACTCTAAAATGCAAACCTTGTTAACAATAGCAGGGATCAACTGAGGAGGAATCTACATTCTAAAGTGTGTCTTTTGAATGTTTCCCCATGTCTGTCAGCATCACCTCATCTTACCTAATTGCTGTTTCAATTACTGCCCTGACTGCACGGTTCCCGGAAGCAGCCGGTGTCTCCAGCTCCCAGACACAGGGGCAGCCCCGGGGCCCTGAACGCCAATGGGAGCTGCAGGGATGGCACCTGCAGGCAGCATGCAGAGCCCCCTGGCCCATCCACCTAGGAGCCGGACATGCCAGCCGCTTTCGGGAGTCACCTGAGGTAAGCGCCGCCCAGCCAGAGTTCGCACCCCAAACCTCCTTCCGCACCGCAACGCTCTGCCGCTCTGCAGGTCGGAACTCCCTCCCACTTTAGCCACTATGCAAAACAATTTTTCATTATTATCAATGTTATTTTTAGGTGTTAAATTAAGTTATAGGCAATATTGTCTATTGTTATCTAGATAAAATAGAAGCTTATTGAGACTTACAAGTTTAAAAACTGAATAAAATGACGACAAAGATCCAACAAGGCCTGTTCCTAGTTCATACAAAGATCAATATGTATGCAAAATTTCATGTAAACAAGACATTTTATGATTTTCATCTTTAATAAAAAACTAAGGTGAAGAACAAAAGTTTCCCTACATTTTTAAACATTACATTTCTCCAAAAATAGATATTTTACTATATGATAACCGAGCAAACAGGTCAATCACAAAAAGTAATATTCCATTCTTTGGTATTCTCAGGAAACTATCTCAGATTCTCAGACAAGTTAGATCTTGTATAAATAGCAGGAGTAACACTTTTCCTATCTTAGGTCCCAATTCTGGAAAGCATCCCTATTTCTGAGTGCATTTAGGCATATGCTTAAATCCCACTGAAATCTGTGGCATGTAAGGACATGCTTAAAAGTTACACACGTGAATGAGTGCTGTCCTGAATAGAGATTCTTTCCAGAACTGGGATCATATGTCCCCATTCTGCAAAGACTTATGCACATGCTTAGCTTTTATGCACTGTAGTATCCTATGGAAATAAACAGGTGTGTTCACCATGAGTAAAGTTAAGCTCGTGCATAGTGCAAATCTCATTATAATCTCTGGTCAAGCTTTTCAAACCTGGGAACTTAAAATTAAGCTCCTAAATGAACTTAAATAAAAGTAGCCTGACTTTTAGTCAGTGAGCATCCACAAATCCTTCTGAAGTCAACTGAAGCTGCACGTGTCAGTACCTGTGAAAAATCAAACCTTTTCCTTAGGTGCCTATACATGGATTTGGGAACCTATTTTACAGCACCCAGGTTTGAGCATTTTGGACTCAGTCTAAAAATATATTTTAAATAGAGTGCTAGAACATTTGTACTCACAAAGCTGTTAAAAATATTCATAAATAGCAATTTCTGAAACAAGAAACCATAGAATAATAGACGTTTGATATAGAAAAGCACCAGTCCATGTCTGTTCCCTGACAGTTTTCCAGTCTAATTGTAAATGCCCAAGTGTTGGGGATACCACCTCTTCTGTTAGGAGACTCTTTTCTGCATATATAGTAATAATACTATTACCACTATATACCACACCACTGTCAGGAGGTTTTTCCGGATACTTGGCTTAAATTTTACTTTCCTAATTTCATCCGTTTACCAGTAAATTACACCACCATTTAATGATTCCTTTCCATCCTTTCCTACCCTATCATTCCTCTCTCATCCCTCACACATGCACACTCTTTGTATTGTTTTCCATATTGGGTAAGCAGTTACTATCTAGAGCTGGTAAATGCTAAGGATTTGTTTTACACTCTTAGTGGCACATATACTGTTTTGATTCATTAGTTCCTTCTCAAAATCTTGACTAACTCCACAGAGAGCCATCACAAATTACAATCACAGCTAAATTTGACTGGTTACAACAGTCTTTTCAGCCATCAATCACCTGTCTTTCTCCATCTGTTTGAGCTTGGACTATCCCACATGCATAAAAATAAGAACCTGAGGAACTGTGTTTTTCTACTTGTTTAAGTGAATCCCCACATACAAGAAAGTCCATAGTAGTTTTTCTGTCAGATAAAATCAGTCCTCTGGTAGTCCCTGGGACTCAACTGAGCACAATAATATTTTATGTCCAACAGTAACACTGACAAAGAACAGTATGTTTAATTTAGCTTATGGGCTCAGCATGCAGATATATGGCAGCCATAACCCATTTCCATAGCTGTGTTTCTATTCCCACCACCCCCGGCCTATAAGCAATTAATTTATGCCGATGGTCCAAAGTCAAGGAGCACCACAGAGTACAGTGCAGCAGTCAGCCTGTCTAGTGGATGGTATGATTAGCATTTAAAATGTAACCCTATTAATCTAAATGCAGCTTCTGAATGTTATACAGCTGTGTAACTATTTTTCTAACAATTCATGTGCTAAATTCTACAGGATTTTGCTAAAGACCATCTTTAACTTGACAGCCTGAATTTAGTAAGATAAAGCATACACAGCAAACAATGCGCATGAGCAACTCTGGTTACAAAAAAAAGATCAAATAGGCTTTTTTAACCATTAGGAATGGACTGGCTAAAGCACTGGGGCACATACACAAGGGAGGCCTAGGTTGGACACTAGGAAAAAGTTCCTAACTGTCAGGGTGGTTAAACACTGGAATAAATTGCCTAGGGAGGTTGTGGAATCTCCATCTCTGGAGATATTTAAGAGTAGGTTAGATAAATGTCTATCAGGGATGGTTTAGACAGTATTTGATCCTGCCATGCGGGCAGGGGACTGGACTCAATGACCTCTCGAGGTTCCTTCCCGTCCTAGAATCTATGAATCTATGAACAAGAGCATCACTGCAAAATAAACATCATGAAATTGAACTATTCCAAGTACTCAACACACACCATAGTTCTACATCTATGGGTAAAATGTGTGTCTTCTCCTTCCAAAAGGACTATATTATTAATTCCAGTTATGAGACACTGCAGTGTCAAGTGAAGAAAGCCCAGAGTTTAACTCTCTCTCTCTAGTTGCATATAGGATATGGCCCAATTTCACTGCAATGTCTGTGCACCTACCAAGTGTTTAAAAATAAATATAATAATCGCTCTCTTTCTTTCTTCCCAGACTGTAGGAGATACATTTGATTTGCTTATAGGGCTTTTGTGTATGTGTAAAGAATTTGTCAAGGGGAAGCTAAAATGGACAAATAATTTTCCATTTAGTTCTGAGTGCAGTGAGGTTTGTGGTCATTTCTATCTCTTGCAGGAGTGAGTTCCATTAGTTTAGGTTTAGCTTCATTAAATGTTTGGATTCCTGCATTCGTAAGTCGCTCCCTACTGCTCAACAGCTTTACTGTTCCTGTGGAGTCTAGCTGTTGTAGGAAGTCATGGCCACAGATGAAGAAGTTACTCTCTCAGATAGGTAGGGCTAATCCCATGGAGGGCTTTGAATACCAGGACAGAAATCTTGAAACTGTATTCAGTGAAAAGTCTGTACAGAGAGCAGAGGACAGAAAGATTGTGTTCATGGTGGCCCATGTGTCTAAGTATAGTAAAAGGGCTGCATTTTGTACCAGATGGGATTTTTTCAGGGCTTCATTCCTAGATCAAATGAATTGCAACAACCTAGATGAGATGTCAAATGTCTGGATCACTGGGGCCAGGTCTGTGTCTGCTAAAACAGGGCAGAATTTTTTCCACACAGAGTCCTTTTACCTACTGAGCTCTAGAGGATCATGTTCTTTTCCTCTTGTTTTTCAAACAGACCTCTATTAAGCTAGACCAATGCATTCATATAGAAAAGTCTAATAACCCAATACAATAACTTTACCTCACTGATCCAGTCAGATACAGTATTCATAAAATTATTACAGATCAGTATTCTTAGATTACTACATAGCAGCTCCACATCCACCAAACTTCCCTCTTCCTACCAGCATCACCTCAGTCTTGCTCTGATCATGTATTGCTCGCACTTCACCCTGTATTGTCTCACAAATGCTCCTAATGGATGCTGAATGCCAAGGGGAAGAGGACTGAGCTTTGTGGGACTCGTAGGCATGGACAGGAGTTGGAAGAACAGCTCCCCATGAGGATTCTCTGGGCTCAGTTTGAGAGGAAAGACTTCAGCTATTACAGGTGTAAAATGTCCTCTGCCCACCCCTCTTCCTGAGGCCACTGGCTGCCCCAATAAAGCACAGAGAGGCTTCTCCTTCTGCAGCACCCATGGCTTTATTTGCACATTTCTCCCACCACCAGTGATATACTATATACAGCTTGCAGGCCTTACAATCTCCTCCTCCACACAGAGCCTGCCCTCAGCCCGGAGACTGACCTTCCCCTGGCCATTCTCCCTCCTTCTGGCTGCCAGCCAGCCTTTATAGCCCTTGAACCCTCAGGCCCGCAGGTGCAGCCAGTTCTAAAGGCCAGGCAGCAGACTTCTCCCCAGCCCCAATCTATTTCCCCTGATTGGGGCTGGCTGAGCAGGGGCTAATTAGGTGCCTTTGCACCAGCACCCTGCTACACAGGGCATCTCCATTCACTCTTCTCTGTTGCTTTTGGAGGTGGAACAGAAGTATTTGGAGATCAGAAGTATCAGATGCAGCAGAGAGGTCCGGCAGACAGTGTACAGACGTGATTTCCTTCTCTGTGGATAGGAAGAAGTCATTCACCAGAGCAACAAGTGCTGTCTGTGTACAGTGCTCTAAGACTAAGGCCTTGTCTGCACTACATAGTTTTGTCAGCAAAAGCTGCCTTTTGCCAACAAAACAGAGGAGGTGTACTAGGGTTACCATATTCAAATATTTTAAAAAAGAGGACACTCCATGGGGCCCTGGTCCCGCCCCCTGCCTGCCCCAACTCCGCCCCTTCCCCGCCCCTGGCCCCACCCCCGTCCTGCCCCAAACCCACCCCCATTCCAACCCTTTCCCCAAAGTCCCTGCCCCAACTCTGCCCCCTCCTCTGAGCACCCTGCATTCCCCCTCCTTCCTCCCGCTCTGATCTTGGTTGGGGGTTGCTAAGTGCTCCCCTGCAGCACCTGCATCCCCCCGCCCCTGCAGCCTCTGCGCCCCCTGCCGGCCCTGCCCCTGCAGCCTCTATGCCCCTGCCTGCCCTGCTTGTCCTCGCCCTGCAGCCTCTGCACCCCCCAGCCTGCCCTGCCCCTGCCTGCCCTGCTCCTCTTCACCCTGCAGCCCCTGCCCCCCCACCGGCCCCTGCAGCCTCTGTGCCCCCTGCAGCCCCTGCACCCCCTGCAGGAAGGGTCCCCCAGTGACCAGGGAGTCCCCGCCCGCGAGGGAAGCCCAAGCCACTGGCTGGGCCCGGCCTCCCCATGGTTCTGCAGGCTCGGCTGGGGCGCGCGGTCCACCCGGCCTCCGGGAGCAGCAGCAGCCCCTTCGCCGCCTTCTGCGGCTGCGCCCCTCTTCCCCCGCCCGAGCTCGCTACAATGTAGCCAGGCGGCTGGGCTGCACTGCGGACCCTGCGGGTTGTGCTGGGGCCGGGCGGAGCTTGGCTTATGCTTCCTCCCTATTTCCCCGGACATGTTCAGCTTTTTGGCAATTCCCCCCGGACGAGGATTTGAGTACCAAAAAGCCGGACATGTCCGGGGAAATTCGGACATATGGTAACCCTAGGTGTACACACTACATAGCTACTTTTGGCGGCAAAACTCTGCTGTTTTGCAGACAAAATAAAACCACCTCGACGAGAGGTGTAGAGCTTTTGCGGCACAGTTAAAGCGACAGGGTCAGTGTAGATGCTGTTGTTCATTATGTCGACATGACTGGCCTCCCCAAGTATCCACAATGCCTGCTGTGACCACTCTGCTCACTGTTTTGAACTCGGCTGCCCTGCAGGCATGTGCCCCTCCCCTTTCAAAGTCGAGGAAGCTTTGACATTCCTCAGCGTGGAGAGCTCCCAGAACTGCTGAGGATGCCGCTCCTGGTAGCTAAGGAGGCTGTGGGAGAACTCAGAGGGAATCACAGAACTATTAATGTAGAATCAGCAGGCAGGCAGAATGGGCTGTTGCTGTGGGGGGAAGGAGGGAAACTGCTGTGCAGAGCCGGGGTGGGGGGTGATGTGTGGGGAGCGTCCCCCTCCCCCAGGATTAGGTGCTCAGGCCGCTGTCTGAATATAAAGAGACAGTATGCCGACATACTCACTTCCCCAATACACACTGGTCTCCCACCCCACCTCCCCCACATTTCAGTTGAAAAGTGGCTGGCAATCTAGTAGGATGCCCATGGAACGATGCAATTGAGAAACCTGCATCATTTGATGCTGTACCTGCCCCATGAGGCATTGCAAACCCTTCCCAAAGCACCCTGCAGCCAGTTGCACAGTGGGTAGCTACCCATAGTGCACTGCTCTCTGTGTTGATGCAAGAGCTGCTAGTGTGGATATGCTCTTTCGTTACAAGGAGCATAGTGTGGACATGCAACAGGGGTTTAATTACAGTGCGTTAATTAAAGAGGCATAACTTTTGTTGACAAAACTCTGTAGTGTAGACGTAGCCTGAGTAAAATCTGAGGTACTGGAAGCTGATAAGTGGTAAGGAGGGGCTGTTTGCTAGCTTCTCTATTAGCTTGCATACAAAGCTACTAAGTATAAAGCTTCTACCTGCCTTGTCTGTTAGATGCAATTACATACTTCTGTGGTTAATTGAAAAAGTTGCCTGAAGTTTAGTGGAGAATAGCTAGGAAGCCTGAAGCAACTTAGGCTATTAGGCAGACTCTCTGTTCTTTTTTTCACTTTATCTCTCATCTTTTCTCACGGCAGTCTTAATGACAACAGAGACATTACAAGAGGAGGTTTAGACTTGCTGCATGTTACAACTCTGTGAGCAGCATACTGCACAAAAGGTTACTTCCCTGTAATGGGAGCTCCCAGAGATGGTTGCCTGCAAGAGTGCCTCCATGCTGTCAGATATGCCTGTGCGCTTCTCATCTTCACCAGAACCCTTTAGAAAGCGTGGGCTATCAGGACCACGCACATAGTTCCTTTAGGGTACTGACCATTCAGGATCAAGGTTATATAAGAATATGCAGCCTTGCCCAACCCCTCAGTTCCATTCACTACTTCAGAACCCACTATATGGACATCAAATACATGGGGATGGAGGCTGGTTGGGCAGACAATCATCTCAAAGTACTCCAATTACAGGGCAGTAACCTGTTTTCCTTCTTTGAGGGTTGCCTACACTAATCCACAGTCTTGCAAATCTGTTAACAAGTAAGAGTCTGAGAGTCTGAGGAAGACTGTACTAAAGACTAACATTATACCAGCCAACTGCGCATCAGATCTTGAAGCTAAATCAAGGCAGTAAAATGGTCTGAATACACGGAATAGACACAGGATGCTATAAAATAAGTAACAACTATTTAAGAGCAAATCCTAGCTCTTCTTCAGGTTTTTCTCCGTGAAAGCAACATACTTGCTACTATACTCTGAGCAGCTATGGACATTACATAACATTGGACACAATCATTTTTCCCGAGCATATTATGCCTGCCAGAATCAGGATTTCTCCCATATCTGTTCACAGCCACTAAGATCATGTATTCCACACCCTGTCCTATAAACAGTGCCTCTCGATGACCCTCACTATTTCAGTGTATGGAGTGCCTGTGAACTGTTAAATCAATAGCTTAAGCAGGAACTGGAATTTATAGGCAACAGTTTATATTCTATTTTATATTTTTATGGCTTCCCCCTTCCTTCACACCTCTATTACCAGTATGTTTATTTAGATTTTTAGATCATGGGAGCATTCATACAAACCTGTAAAAGAACCAAGCCCCCATTTGCTGTTTATACCCACTCTGCGCTGATGTTAATGACTACATAAGATGCACGACAAGAGTGAATTGCAGCATACGTGTGCATAAAGGGTCTAAACCTGAATTTGCTTTTTTGCCTCTGAGTAAGCAGAAAAAAACAATTCAGATGTAACATTGCTGCAGTTCCATTTTCACAGATTTGTGGCAGATAGGAATTTTAACAACATATGATGTTGATAATCAGAAAAATCACACATACTCACTGGGAATATGGATCTGAAGCAGATGACAAGATATTATTTTCTTTCAGAACTTCATATTGCAAAACAGTGCAATATCTGTGCAACAGGGCCGGCTCCAGGGTTTTGGCCACCCCAAGCAGCCAAAACAAAAACAAAACAAACAAAAGCTGCGATCGCGATCTGCGGCGGCAATTCGGTGGGAGGTCCTTCGCTCCCAGGCAGAGTGAGGGACCGTCCCCCAAATTGCCACCGAATACCTGGACGTGTCAGCCCTCTCTGGAGCGACGGCCCCAAGCACCTGCTTGAGAAGCTGGTGCCTGGAGCCAGCCCTGCTGTGCAAAACTCAACAATTCACAGTAACAACCTTGTGAGGTAACAGCTAGTCTCTAACATTCCCTTTCTAGGTAAGGTCATTGGAAAAAAGTGGTGGCCAGCCAATTTTGGCAACAGCTGACATCCTATAATTTTTGGATCCTCAATTATAGGTCAGACTGGGCTGTGGAATGGAATAACATTAATCACAGTGGTCAATGATCTCCTCAGAGTAACAGACAAAGGCCAGATGGCCTAGATATGTCAGTGGCCTTTCGCACAGTCAGCAATGAGACACTACTTACTTGACTACAGGACCTGGCAGAAAAGCATGCCACTGACTTAAAGCGCTCAGCACTTTTCTTTCATAGAGACTGCAGGGTGTAGTGCTGGGTAGAGAATTGCCTGACCCTCCTCCCAGGGTACATTCAGTTGTGAAGTCCTACCATTCCCTGTTCTGTTACTATTCCTGATCAATGTTTCTGTAAATTACAGTATTTGTATGGAGTTACATAATCCAGTGTAATCAACATGCTGATGACATGTAGCTCCATGTCTCGTACTTCTGAAGGGTCTGGCAGAGATAGGTATTTGGATAAAAACCAGCTGATTTGTGTCCCTCTCAGGTAAGACAGAAATTATGCTGGCCAGGAGAGGGAAGCATTGAAGAACAGCCAAATACAACCTCTAGTCCCTATTCCATTTCCCCACCTACTGTCAATGTGGCTTGCAATCTTGAAGTATTACTCCTGAGGGCATTCAGCACCAAAACATTAAAAATTCTGTGCCAAAAAATTTAAAATTCTGCTTACAATATTTTAAAATTCTGCAAATTTTATTTGTCAAATAAATGTGTAAGCTCCAACATGGTATTGGGGATCACAGGCCACTGGCTGCATAGAGGTGGGAGATCACTGTGCAGCTCCCCCCCAGGACACAGACTCAGCGGTGAGGCTGCACCGAACCCTGACACAACGCAAGAACTGGGCCTGCCCCAGAAACACCCCAGGACCCTGCCTCTCTGTGCCAGGTGCACTAGGTGTGGGCAGGCAGGCACAGTGAGGCAGGATCCAAGTGTGGAGGGCTTAGTGTGGGGGATCCAGGTGTGGGTTCAGAGGGTTGTGTGTGGGGCAATCTGGGTGCGGGAGGCTCAGTGGGGGGTCCAGGTGCAAGGGATCTGGATGCACAGGGGCTTGTTGTAGGGTTCTGGGTGTAATGGTAATGGGACTCTAGAGGGGGCTCCAGGTGAAGGTGGTTGGGGCTCAGTGTGGGGGGGGGGTGATAGAACTAGTCAGGGGGATTTGGGTGTGGGGGTCTCAGTGGGGGGGCATAGATGCTGGGGGAATGGGGCTCAGAGGGGTGGGGATCCAGGTGCAGCTGGTTGGGGCTTGGTGGGAGGGATCCGGATGTGGGTGGCTCATTGGGGTGGTCCAGGTGCAGGGGAAGTGTGAGTGGGGCTTGTCAGGGGGGGTCCTGGGTGTGGGGGGGAGTGAGGCTCGGTGGGAGGGTCTGGGTATGAGGGGGTCTGGATGCACGGGAGTTGGGCAGATGGGGGAGCAGGTCCCTGTACAGTGATTCCTCCCGCTGCAGCTGAGGAGAGATGGGTGCAGGAAGTATGTGGGGGGGAGGGGAGCACTAGGGAGTTTGCAGAGCTTCCTAGAACTGGGTGAGAAATCTGGGGGTGGGTCTGACATGCCCCCTGACCCACAGTGATTTACCTCTCTGCCAGCTGCCCTGGTCACCTGAAACATACTGCTGGGGAGGGTCGCATGACTGCTCTTGTGGCTTCCTTTGCTTCCTCATCAGAAAGTCATTTTTCTGCGGAGAAAACAAAGAAATCTGCAGGGGACATAGATTCTGTGCATGCGCAGTGGCGCAGAAGTCCCCCAGAAGTAAAGTGTTATTGGACCCCTTGTTGGTCCTAGATAATCAGATAGCAGCAGTGACCAAAAAATATAACCAATCATCTATTGCTGACCAGAAGAAAGTAGCCATTCCTCTTGGCCACAGAGATCTAAACCTTTGTCGCCTCAGGACTGAACTAATACAAGCTTGTCCACAAAGAGTTCTCCCACTGTCCAAGGAAGACAGATGATCCTTGTGCGGATTCAATACTCAGAAGAATCAAAAGAACATTCTGCAAGAAAGAAGTGGACAACAGGGCTGTGTGCTATCATCCCAGGACCTAAGACACAAGAGGTCACTTTAAGAATGGATAGGCTTCTGAAATCAATGGGCAAGGATCCATTGTTCATATCAGCAATAATGACACCGCATTGCAGGAGCTCTCACAGATAATGGATGACTTCAGGGATCTCAGAAGTGTGCTGAAGCATGTCCCAATGATCGTCTCTGAGATCCTTCCTGTCCAATGAGTGAAGAAAGACAGAAGATTGTGGAAGTGAGCTATTGGCAAGGAAAGTGGGTTAGGGTGAAGGGTTTTGGTTTTGTGGAACGCTGGTCCACCTTCTATGGGGAGAAGTTTAAACAGCCTCCATCTCAGCTAAAGGGGAACAATCTCCTTGGAGACAGGCTGGCGAGATTAATCAGGAGGGCATTAAACTAATAACAAGAGTGGAGGGTAAAGGAAGGGAAAATATGAGCACTCAGCATAAAAATCAAGATGTTGAGAACAAAATTAATCAAGGAACCAAAGGATATTAAGGCAATTCTTTAATTGCCTACACACAAATGGTAGGCGCGTGAGTAACAAACAAGAGGAATAGGAATTTCTTAGCTACGAGCATTAATTTATCTAGCTGGTATTACTGAAATCTGCTGGGAAGATTTGCGCAGTTGGAATGTTAAAATTAATAGTTATAACCTAGTCTGGAAGAATCAAAATGGGCAAAAGGGGAGTGGCACTGTCAAAAATGTCATTACCTGTTTCTGAGTAACTGATAATTTGGAAGAAAATAATCTTGAATGCTTATGGATCAATGCTCTAACAAAATGCAGTATTAGTTGGTGTCTGCTGAAGACCACCAAATCACACTAGGGAACAAGTTGATCAGCACCTTACACACCTATCCATAACGTGTAGGGGAAAAAACCTGTATGATCATGGGGGACTACAATTTGAGTGACATATGCTACACGTGTCATGCTGCCAGTACTTGGAATTTTCTAAACATTATAGATGACAATTTCCTAACTCAAAGAGTGTTGCATCCAACACAGGGGGATTCTTTATTAGCCTTTGTCTTAATAGATAAAGGAGAACTGATCACAGAACTAAAAATTAATGGTAACTTAGATACAAGCAATCGTGACTTGATCACACTTATAATGTGCAAACTGAATAAAGTCTAAACCAGTAATATATACACCTGATGCTTTAAAAAGGCCAGTTTCACAAAGCTGAAAACAATTAAGAGCCAAATCAGCTGGGAGGAAAACTTTAATCTGAAAAAAAGTGAATGATCATTGGGAACTGTTTAAGAACACTTTACTAGATGCCCCAAAA
Organism: Trachemys scripta elegans; assembly: GCF_013100865.1. Lineage (NCBI taxonomy): Eukaryota > Metazoa > Chordata > Testudines > Emydidae > Trachemys > Trachemys scripta. Next base: position 61,843,086 of record NC_048298.1, read on the forward strand.
GCCACAATCTCACAATAGAGGAAGAAAGCCACATTTGTTAAAAAAAAAATCAACCTGGTTTAGAGGGGAAGTGAAGGAATCTATAAAATAATTTTTAAAAACCAGTATATAACAAATGACAGAAAGGGGAAGTTGATAGCAATGAATATAAATCAGAAGCTGGGAATTGTAGAAAATTGATCAGGGGAGCAAAGGGATGCAAGGTGAAAGCTATAGTCCGCATAGTCAGCAGAGTTAAGGACAAGGAGGAGTTTTTAAAATATATTAGGAACAAAACAAATCCTAACAATGGAATTGGAATTACTAGACCGAAATGGTAGAATTATCAATAATAATGCAGAAAAGGCAGAAGTGTTCAATAAATATTTCTGTTCTATATTTGGGTTAAAAAAAAACAGATGATGCACTCATATCCTATCACACTCTTTTCATTCCACTAGCATCTCAAAGGGATGTTTAACAGCAGCCACTAAAATTTGACTTTATAAAATCAGCAGGTCCAGATAACTTGTATCCAAGAGTTTTAAAAGAGATGGCTGAGGAGCTGTCTGGACCATTAATGTTGATTTTCCAAAAAGTCTTCGAGCACTGGGAAATTTCCAGAAGACTAGAAGAAAGATAATGTTGTGTCAGCATTTTAAAAGGGTAAACAAAGTGAGCTGGGTAATTATCAGCCTGTCAGTCTGACACTGATCCCAGATAAGATAATGGAGTGGCTGATGGGGGACCTGATTAATAAAGAATTGAAGGATAATATAATTAATGGAAATCAGCATGAGTTTATGTAAAATAGATCCTGTCACACTAACATGTTTTTTTTTAATGAGATTACAAGTTTGGTTGATAAAGGTAATAGTATTGATGTAATAGACTTAGACTTCTGTAAGGCGTTCGACTTGGTACTGCACACCATTTTGATTAAAAAACTAGAACAATATACAATTAACATGGCACACATTAAATGGATTAAAAGATGATTAACTGATAGGTCTCAAAATATAACTATAAAGGGGAAATCATCATCAAGTGGATGTGTTTCTAGTGGGGATCTGCAGGGATCAGTTTTTGGCCCTACATTATTTAACATTTTATCCACTATGACGGAGTGGCTGCCAGGCCAAACTTGAGTGACGCTGGGACCCTGTGTGCCTGGTCATGATGCCTGCAATGGGGAGCTGGGCCCAACCCTGCAGGACAGGAACCGCCCCTGAAGGGTGTGTGTGGGGCAGGCTCACTCTCCAGCTGTGTGACTGTCCCTGACACAGGCTCCCCCAGGGCCGGTGTAAGGAAGTTTCGCGCCCTAGGCGAAACTTCCACCTTGCAACCCCCACCCCCAAGCCTGCGGCAGCTCCCTGCCCTCCCCCTCTGCCCTGAGGCGCCCCCCCGCGACAGCTCCCTCTCTGCCCTGAACCCCGCCCCCACGGCAGTGCCCCCCCCCGGGGAGCCGTAGAAGCCTGGGAAGCGGGAGAAGTGGAGCAGCGACGGCGTGCTCAGGAAGGGGGCGTAGCAGAGGTGAGCTGGGGTGGGGAGCCCTGCAGCAGCTCCCCCCCACACACACTGAGGCACCCCCCCGGCAGCTCCCCACCTCCCCCCCCCCAGCCTGGGGAGCTGTGCGGCAGCTCCCCACCCCAGCTCACCTCTGCTCTGCCTCCTCCCCAAGCACGCCACCCCGGCTCTAATTCTCCTCCCCTCCCAGGCTTGTGGCGCCAAACAGCTGATTGGCACTGCAAGCCTGGGAGGCGGGAGAAGTGGAGCAGCGACAGCGTGCTCGGGGAGAGGGTGTAGGAACACTGTAAACAAAAAACTGGGGGCACCGCTTTTTGGCACCCCCAAATCTTGGCGCCCTAGGCAACCGCCTAATTTGCCTTAATGGTAGCACCGGCCCTGGGCTCCCCAGCCAACTGGGGCTGCAGGGCAGAGCAGGGAGAGCAAGAGCAAGCGGGCTAAGAGGAGCCAAGCAGGAGGGGAGCAGGAGTACTAACCTCATCTTGATGCTGGGGAAAACTGGAATTGTGTGCCCCCTGGCTGGCAGGGGGATGTTTGGTGTTTGGTGTCTGTTTCAGTTAAGGTCCCCAGATGTAAAAAGATCTTTGAGAATCTAATTCTCTCCTAGCTTGGAGGGTTGCTTTGAGTTTTCTTCTGTTTTGTTCTGTTTAAGTGTACCACTTAAAGGCGTAGTGACTTCAAATTACAAGGGTGTAGGAGGAACCCTGTTAGAGTTCTCTGCCCACAAGAGGGGGCAGGGCTGGGAAAGCAAGGGGACTGGGGGAAGCTGAGCCAGGATTTGGGGGCCAGGCTTGGGAGGGGTGTTAGGAGTATGGGAGCACATACTTTTGTGTTTTTTTCTTTTATTTCTGAAATTTTAAAAACACAAAATGCAGTCGGTGGGTTGCCTTAATAAAAAGTTGGGGAACAGCTAGGGTGGGTAGATAGATATCACAACTATTATTCAAACTGCCTATTCAAGGGGAAATTCAAGATGAAATGCCATAAGTAGCCTGGGCACAAAAAATTACCTCCATCTCTATGCCTCACCACAGCAACTACATTTGGAGGAAATATTTTAGCTAGATAGCCCTGCAATGAAACATGAGGGAGTTGGAAGATGAGCATATTCTGTGGTGTGCCCTTATCTTTGCAACTCAATCCTGCCATAAACAAATCTGACACTACCCTCTCCACAGTCAGTGTGAGATATAAAATGTATGTCTTCATCAAGACTCTTCAAAAACAGCAGGCACTAGACTCCCCTGAATGCTATTTGCTGTCTTGGGACTTTTCGAGGAAATTGATCCCGATGCCATGGAGGGACATGATGTACATACACTCCCCATTCTTGTGAATTTTATTGTTACCGCCTTTTAACGGATGTTGAGAGTGTTCAGATATTGTACTGGACACCCTGTAGATAGCTGTCATAATACTAATAGTTTGTATACTTTATTCTATCATAATGAGTGGTTAGTAGAGCTGGTAAAAATTATGGGATTTATTATTATTATTATTTTGGTTTTTTGAAAAATTTCAGAATTTGAAAAATATTTTACTACCTCCTATGCTTAGTAACTACACTACAGAACACATTGGCTTTCACTGAACATTCTGGCAAAACATTCTGCAAATATCTGTCAGCACCAGTTGGGAAATATGAGTTTATTGAAGTAAAAACTCAGTGTTTCTGCTGGGACCGTCCAACTATTACTGCACATCATATGCTAAGATTGCTGTTTAAAAGTTGTTCTATTTGTAACAGTTTAATATTTGTGCTTTTACAAACACACACATACTATATTTATGTATGTTTCTCACATTACTATCTGCTTGATCATTACTTTAATCTTCACTTTTTCTTATCACTATTTACCTTCAGCGTAACACGTATGCATCATCTCCTAATGTAAGGGACCACCTGGTTTGTTAAAACAGTAACTGGAAATCAAAATCTATAGAATTTAGTTCCTCAGATTATTTCTTTAGGGTCAGATCCAAAGCCCAATGAAGTCAATAGGAGTCTCTCCATTGTCTTCAGTGGGCTGTGCAATCACTTTGGGGAAGGGATCATTTTTTTATTGTGTGAGTGTGCGTACTGTGCCTAGCACACTGGCTTTAGGCACTGCTATGAATAATAATGCTGCAAAAATATTAAAAACAAGAAATTAAGGTCATATTACAAACCAATTTGAATAGTTATAAACAAAGCAATACAAGAAATGATTTTCCCATCCACTTTTGATTAGAAAAAAGATAAAGATAAAGACAAGTGTTTTACTGTAGAACCTTCCATTTGACTGAGAAAAAGGATATGTTGTAAACTTCAATGAAGAAAGACTGGTTGCCTTGCTGGATTACTGCCCGCTGGAGTTATTTTTGTATGCCTGCTGTGCTTTAGTTTAAGTTTGCTAGGAACTGAACTGTATATTTTTACAGCTATAGAAAAGGAAATGTCTCCATGTCTAGAGAAATTTCATAATTAAAAAAGTCATTCCAAGCACAAAGAAATTAATAATGTAACATATATTTGTTCATAACATTCACTTTAGCAAGGGATACGTAAATCAGAGCAAAGAGATGGAGAATGTATACCGTACTTTCCTTTCCATTCAAAAGTACGTTGAATTGATACTGACAGACAAGTACAATAGTTTCAGAAAGAAAAAAGGACTGTATGGTGTAGCAGTTATGAAAATGCATGAACTTAAGCAAGGACTTCGGATCTCTTAATATCAGTAAAACTGTAAAACTAGGGTAACTAGCACATTTGTGAGGAAGATAAAGGATTAAAATGTATTAGGCTATGTGCACATTATAAGCTAGGGGTCTGATTCCCTGGCTCACGTACTCGTATAAATAGCAGCATAGCTGCAGTAGCACTGTTAACGGAAGCAGAAGCACGTCCAAGTTGTGCTGCACACATAACCACTGGTTTCAGAAGGGCTTGGCACAGAACAGCCATGCCTCCGATGCCACTACCAGTGCGACCGCAGTTAGAGTACTATTTATACCCACGGCTTATAACATAGCCTTCAAGTGGTGATAATATTACTGAAGAGATGAACAACAGAACCTGTAACAGCAGCATGTAGGCCCAAATTGAGAGTTTCCTTCTTAGGCAGTGTGCAGTGGGGAGAGGGAATAAGGAACATCCCCCTTATGTGGCCCAAACGTAAGGGACAGCTAGAATTGCAATCCCTGCACTTGAAGGAGTTTAGCGACTGCTGCCAAATCTCAGTAATTTACTGTAATGGCCATGGGAACATGGTTATAGCTCCACCCCACTTCCATGCTACATGGGGGGGGGGAGGAGTGGATGGGGAAGGGCAGAGAGGGCCATGCAGCAGCATTTAAAAGGGTGTCACAGATTGCTCTCTCCCAGAGAAAGGAGGGAACTCCCTCTCCAGTGGGTTGACTCCACACTGCCCAAACCCAGGGTACTACTGTCTCAATGTCACAATCATAGAGTTGTAGGACTGGAAGGGACCTTGAGAGGTCATCTAGTCCAGTCCCCTGCACTCATGGCAGGACTAAGTATTATCTGGACCATTCATGACAGGTGTTTGTCTAACCTGCTCTTATCTAGTCCATAATAAATTGCATGAGAAAAACAAAGGCCATTAGGCCAGATTCAGTCCACATGTAGCCCGCATTTACAACCAGGAAGCCTTGTTTACATTAACATAACAGCATGAATTAGGAGTGCTGGATTTGGCTTCTTATCTTCTGTCACAAAATCAAATAATGTGGGGTTGAAATTCCCAGCCTAGTGTATTTGTTTTAAAATGTAGTTTATAATGTTTCAACTATAGTGACTTATAATGGAATAAAAGCCAGTCTTCCACTGGTTCTGAGCTATTTCTGCTTCTATCAGTATAAAATTGTCCAAAAGTGTTCAACTCAAGCCATGCACTACTGAGATATGGGACACGGTAGTTGTAAAACTTGCAGATTAAATTTTGACACACAACCATTTCTGTTTCAGAAGATCTATTTCTACAGAATGGTGCTGGGAGAAATATCATATACTATTTACAGCTCTCTTACTTTTTTTTTACTGCACCAAATAAACAATTGATGTTATCTCTTGAGTATGTACCTGTATGCACTACAGAACATTCAGAATTCAAAGCTTGGAGTTAAAACCATGGCTGCTGGCTCATAGGATGTGGAATGGCACATGGCAAATACTGATGGAGGTGAATAGAAATCCCATTTTCTCCACAGATATTCATTGACATTCCCAAAGGTAAACAGTTGGAATATTATTATTTTAGGAATACCCAGTTGCTATGCTATGACATTATTTCAAGAGGTACCTACACTGAAGACATTTTCCCTGAAAATAAGGCAAAACACATGTTTATGTCTCTATGAGAAAGGAGGCATAATAAGTAGCAAAATACATCCCACCTGTACCTAATAATACTGGTATCTTAGGGGACTTGAATCATCCCATATGCAGAGGTTGGTAAACAGAACATTCTTTATAATCAGGTTAATAATAAGCTGCTCCTGAGCAGATTCATGTGTTAGCTAGGTACACAATCACCTCTAGCGGGCTACCCATATCTGGGTCAAAACCAGACAGCTTCAGCCGACAGTAAAAAATTACACAGGAAACCTCACTCACAAAAGCTCCAACAGTATCCAGCACCGTCACATGTAGGAAGAGATCAGATGGGTTGTGTATAGAGGGGGGATATTCTCTTAAATTCTCCCCACAGTCCAAGCTCAGCCCACCTGTGATGCCAAAATGAGATGACACTCACGGGAGATTGTGAAGATCTTCAGAATCTGATTAACCCTTTTCTTTCTTAGATGTGATCAGAAGTGAAATAGCTAATGCGGACTTTTAAATATTCCATATTAGGGTTCAGAGTTAATACTGAGATGCATATAGACAGTTCACACCTCTCAGAGCGACTGCTTTAGGTTGCCTTATAATGATGTTTACATCAGTCTTAGTAATTTACAACTTCACATTTTGAAGGGTTCCTTTGCAAGTATAAGGATTAGGCACTTAATTTTTCACAATGACAATTTAGATTCTGAAACACACAACTACAGCTCCCACAGTACAGTACCTGCTCACTTAGCCCCAGATGTTGCCCCTATGGCACTGCAATATATTGCCATATGGCGGATCTTCAGGACTGTGCTTTGCCCACACTTTTTTTTTTTTTTTTTTAAGAGGCAGCCGTACCTACTTTTCTTTTACAGAGCACAATACACAAGTAGACAGAGCATAAGCAACCCCACGCCCCCACTCATGGCAAGAGCATAGGGACATAAACTTTCTGGGTTGTAATTTGCACTCTTTTCTGCCAGTAGGACTATACATTATTTTCTTTTTCACCCCCTATATCTCATGAAGCTAAAAATGCAAAATGAAGGTGAAAGGGGAGAGGAGACGCTATTTTTCCCCCTACACCCCAGATGCAAATGTTGCCCACTGTCAGTGTGTCTCAGTCTCCCTCTGTGCCTCATCACAAAAAGTCAGTTATAGCAACCAGCGACAGACTTGCTCCTTAGCTCAAGCTGGAGACACTTATGCTTTCAGGTGTGGAAGTGCCTCGTTCAATCCTAAAATGGTGAACATCATGCAAACTTCCTCAGCCGTGGGATCAAGGTCCCAAATTCATGGTTCACAACTCTCTGTACAAAAGCCTGTGTGTCAGGAAATGATGGATCTTGTTTCAGATCTGTTTTTTATAGCATTGGCCTATCTGTAACTATGGCAACAGCTGTTTGTTAAAGTACAATACCTCCATAGTGCAGTTTGATGGGATTATCTGCTGTACCATGCGCTGTGCTTGAAAATAATGTATATTTTCTTAAAAGTAAATTATGCAGATATTTTGCTGGAAACTCTCAGATGACTTTCATACTTACTCCTGAAATCTGAGCTAATTTGCCAATTTTTTCTGCCATGTGAATGAGACAATTAGGAAACATAATTCCTGGGATTGGTAAGTATTAACTTTCCCGACCTTGGCTTCCCAGGTTTGCAAACTCGGGAAGAGTGCTAAAAAGGAAGAGCAGAGGTGTGGATAGTCAGGATTAAAGGGATTTGGAAGAGATGGAAAGTAATCTGCACAACATCTACTAACAATTATGCCAACCTCCATAGCCAATGCCATCAGTCCCTCACTTTCATTAGCCACAAAACAAAAGCAAAACATAAACCACCAGAAAAAGGAGAACAAAATGCTTCCATTTTACCTTTAAAAATACCAGTTCGCACAAACAGTGACAGAACTGAGCCCATAATTATTTTGGTTATATGGATATTTAATTTGTGGCCACCTTCAAGTACTTTGAGCTCCACAATTTAAATTCCATACTTTGCTGAATCTGTAATTTCAAATGCCCTTGGTTACACTCCGATATCTAGCTTTAAATGCATTCAGTTTCATTTGTGTAAGAAACCTACTGACGCTAATGGCCTGGTTTTCAGAAGTGCTAAGCATCCACAACTCCCGCTGAAATCAGTGGGAGCTGCGGGTACTCAGCACATCTGCAAATCAGGCCATAAGAGTGGCTTGATTACTACTCCTGAGAGCTGGAGAGATTATTTTAAACCCAACCAGATGGACACTGGGTAACTTTGAAAGGTACACAAATGGGGGCTAACGCATTTAGCTGTGTCCCTTAGAATACAGAATTTAACTAGAGCTGATTCACTGGTCTTTACATAACAGTTTGGAGTAATTTGGGTAACAGCTATCGTTTAATAAACTGACTGAAAATATATTAACCCATACATTTCCTCTTCCTTTTATTGGCTTGTTCTTGTCATAATGTTTGCAGATTATTCCTATTTTTCAGTAAAGTCATGGTTACAAATTTACATAGCTACATATCTGATATATTTTAAAGTATTTTAATGAATTGAGTTGAATGAGCTCTCTTTTGAACCAACAGCTATTGGGAGAATTGCAGGATATTTATGATTTGAACCATTAACAATATTTGTCAAGCTACTCAACAGTAGCTGAACTGAAATATCTCCATGATTGTTCCACAACAGTGCTAGTTTGTTCAAGAGAGACAGACTTTTTTTTTTTTTAATTTCACTCAAAAAACACTCAAAAAGAAGGGATTTTGTTTGATAATGTTCATCAGTGATCATTCCCCTCTAATCGGCATTGAGGCCGCAATTGGAGTACTGTGCACAGTCTTGGGCCCCACACTACAAGAAGGATGTGGAAAAATTGGAAAGAGTCCAGCAGAGGGCAACAAAAATGAGTAGGGGGCTGGAGCACATGACTTATGAGGAGAAGCTGAGGGAACTGCAGAAGAGAAGAATGAGGGGGGATTTGATAGCTGCTTTCAACTACCTGAAAGGGAGTTTGAAAGGGGATGGATCTAGACTGTTCTCAGTGGTACCAGGTGACAGAACAAGGAGTAATGGTCTCAAGTTGCAGTGGGGGAGGTTTAGGTTGGATATTAGAAAATCTTTTTCACTAGGAGGGTGGTGAAGCACTGGAATGGGTTACCTAGGGAGACGGTGGAATCTCCTTCCTTAGAGGTTTTTAAGGTCAGGCTTGACGAAGCCCTGGCTGGGATGATTTAGTTGGGGATTGGTCCTGCTTTGAGCAGGAGGTTGGACTAGATGACCTCTGGGGTCCCTTCCAACCCTGATTTTCTATTATTCTATTCTATGATTCTATCAGTTGGTCCTGTGTTTTATCAGGTAGGATGGAATATATAGCGGTGTCCCTTTTTGAGATTTTCTATATATAATTTATTAATGTACCATAGTAATGTATGACTTTTTACATCTCCATACCTAACATATACTTAGAAAAAGGTTATTTTTAATCCAATACCTTACCATACTAAGTTCACTTTTTCTAACGCCTATTTGTAATATCTAAAAATATATCAAAAAGCAATGCTACTTTAAGCAATAGAGCTTAATATGCATTAGTTCAACTTTCTAGTACTGTATGTACATACGTTTCCACCTCTTTCCCCCTTTATGCTTCTCCAAACACTTATGCACCCAGTTCAGGAAAACAACCCTATTCAGTGAAGAATTTAAGCACACTAAAGTCAATGAGACTTAAACACTACTTAAAGTTAAGCACATGCTTAATTGCTGTCTGAATTGGGATTTAAATCTGGTATGCACATACCACCTTCAGTGCATCACAGCAAAATTATTTTTAACATGTTAATAAGAGTACACTGTATTTGCATATTGACCAACGATACCTAAGAATACCAGTGTGCATCCTTAATATGGCAAAGACATGATTTACACTATAACTGGTTTCAGACAGCTGAATGTTTGCAATTAATTCTCCACATGACACTTTAAAAAAAAAATCATGAGTGTAAGGTTTTGGGAGATTCCTCTTGCATCTGCCATGTCCTATAAAGCCAAATGCAAACTGAAACCAAGTTCACTTATCTTTTGACACAGTAGTTACATGTCTAAATCTCTTTTGTGGTTTTGAAAATCTCAGCCACAATGCTGAACATCTGACATCACAGCTACCATGGTAACAGATTTAGTCCAACAGATTTAATTGAAAAATAAAATAAAAAGGCTTAGGATTAGTCTCCTAAATGCATATTAAAAAACACATGCCTGATTTTCAGAAGTGGTAAGGACCCAGTAGCTCCCATCAAGATAAATTTATGATAGACCTTTAATAATAGAATATAGAGAGATTTTCATCCCTGATATTTAGAAGGAGGTGTGCTTCTTGGGTTTTCCATATTGAATGACATTCTAGGAAGTGACACTGAATGAGATTTAGACCTGGAACACAGGTCCTAGAGGTTAAGGTCCTTAAGAAACAGATATCTGTCAAGCTCTGAATCACTGGATGTTTGTTAAGGTTCTCCTAGGGAACATGTTGCTTGGACAGCTGCCAATGAAAAGATGTGATGACATGGCTGAGAAGGAGGAGAATGTATGACATGCTCTTGCCTTGAGGATACCATTGAGTCCAAGAAAAGCATGAAGGGATCTTACACATAATGTGGACTAGGACAGTGATCCTAGGACCTGAAGGCACTGTTGAGATACGGGACAGCAACTTCTCCTGAGGATTTTAGAGATGTAGGGTGAAATCCTTACCCCATTAAAGTCAATGGGAAAACTCTTTCTGACTTTAATGGGGTCAGGATTTCACCCTAGTTTATAGATCAATAGATCAGTCCAGCTTCTGTCATAAGTCTAGCTCCCAGATAAATTAGTTTGTGTGCTCAAAGAAGAGATCTGTACAGATGAGTTATAAAGAAACCACGTATGTCATTGAGTGTACTCTTTAAAGGGTGCTTTCATTAGTTGGGAATGTAAACATAATACATGGCAGAAGTAATATCACTATTCGATCCATCACCAGGCAAGTTGTGCCAGAGAAGAGCTGCCTGGTACAGAGAGCACTGGCATAAAGAAAAGAAGACCGGAGAAAAAAGATTTTGAAGAGAAAGTTCCATGAAAGTAAGAAAAGAGGCAATAATATAGACCATCTGCTAGCTGCTGCTTGGTCTCTAGAGGCAACCAAACTGGAGCTAAGAGTGAAATGGCTGGGACTGGGAAATGGTCTGCATTAAAAGTTCACAAACTGCCTTTACCAAACCCCAAGAGTACCTTCAGGATTTCTGGAGGTACAAGCTCATGAAAAAGTCCACATTAACTTGCAAATATCATTGCCAAATATCAAGCTGCCAATGGAGAGACTTGTACTGTGGGGGGTCAATTGGCCACAGCTTTTAGTAAATATAACAGAACAAAAACAATCAGACCTAAACCAAGCAGAAAGCCCTTGCCAAACTTGACTGTGATCCATGTGCACTGCTAATCTGCTTCATTACAGGAGATTGAAACATTCATTGATTTGTGAGCTCTTACCCTTGGACTGGTTACCCAGACCCCCAAAACAGTTTAATCTGATTTGCTAGGCTTTCACACAGACACTTTCCCTCTGTCCATTACAAATCTCTCTGGACATTAGTACTCTACGGGCTTGTCTATACTTACGCGCTGGTTCGGCGGCAGGCAATCAAACTTCTGGGTTCGATTTATCGCGTCTTGTCTGGACGCGATAAATTGAACCCAGAAGTGCTCGCCGTCAACTCCAGTAATCCTGCTCGGTGCGAGGAGTATGCGGAGTCTGCCTGCCGCGTCTGGACCGCGGTAAGTTCGAACTAAGGTACGTCGACTTCAGCTACGTTATTCATGTAGCTGAAGTTGCGTACCTTAGTTCGAACTGGGGGGTTAGTGTAGACCAGTTTAAGTCTCAACACCCTGTCCCAAGTACATGCTTGATGAGACAGTCACTTGATCCAAAACTTCTTTACAACTGCTTTGTGGGCCACCCCAACTGACAGATCCAGGATGGGAACATGAGTCTTGAGTGGACCAGCAACTTTGGATTGGGATCACTGCTCTAACTAGGCTTGTGCAATGCAGCCGGCTGGAGGGTTCCTCCTTGCCCAATTGATGCCATCAGGTGCAACTGGTTTTTTCCCTCCTCTATGCATCTAAAAAGGGTCTAACTTGCTTTGCCAGCTTCCCTGCCACATGTTGGATCCTCTTCTGTCTGCTCATAGATCAAGTTCTTTATTCCATTCTCTAACTCATGGGCAATTTTGTTTCTTTGGAACAAGATACTTTGCTATGCATCACTTCTCAATTTATTGCTCTGCATATGTCCCTGCTGAAATACCTGGGAGTAAATCTTCGGGGACAGAACATAATTTCCCAAGGGTCTTTCCATTCTTGTTTGACATTCCATGGATATTTTTTGTTTACAGCAAGTTTTAGCCTCTCCTAGGTTCCAGAGACATTGCATATATACAGAAGTTAATGTGTATATATACTGAGTATATATAAGAAGTTGTATATATCCAGAATGTATATATATACACTGTATTAAAATATACACACACTGCACAAAGGGTTTTAAACAAATAGAAAATGTGGTTATAATTATAAGAATTGTGATGCTGGAAATGTATACAAAAGACAAAGAAGGAATGCACGATGAAGTATTTATTTTTGCCGCCAATAATTACATTTGCATCAGAAAAACTTTAGTCACCATCATTTATCATTTTCTAGCAATGGAAATTCATGGTTGTATGGTTACATTTTCTGTCAAATTGAGTGCCTATGGGCAGTATTAAAAATGCTTGTTTTAGCTTATTAGAATATCCCTGAGAAGTCTGCAAGAAATATTAACATATACGGTTATGTCTCTAGCAGTACTTCATCATTTACAAAGCTCATAAGATTGACAGGCAATAACGATACAACTGGCAGCTAGCCTAATCTGTGTAATGACCTGCATTTCACAGTTGTTAACACAGTTATCAGAATTAGACTATCACCAAAAACCTATAGACAGATAGTGGGAATAATTTTTTTTTAATTCAGCATGATACCTCTCAATAATAGCAACCCTGGACGTTATTTTAATGTGGTTTTCCTAGCTGACAGTACTGGAGCTTCTAATAAGGTATAAGTCACAGTGGCAATACTTTCATTAAGGGGTCTCTCTATTCTGCAAACACTTATGCAGTCCCAATTCATAATCAAGCTGTGAGGGTCTAATGCATATGAAAATTCAAATAATTCTTTATACCAAAATCAATTTCTGAAAGTACCAATATGTACAAACATATTGGAAAGGTAGGTATGTTCAAGCTACTAAACAAAAAATAATAGGAATATGAAAGGCATTGAGTAAAATTTGTTATTGTAAGACACTAAACTATAGAAGATGACCGTGTTCTTAACTTGTTCATATAAATCCCCTGAATCTTCTCTTCATCCCAAGATATTTAGTTTCTTTGTGAGGCTGTGAATTATTTGAATCATTATTAGGATTTCACCTGACATTATGCAATATTCCCCTCCTAGCTTTACTTTACAGATTCCTATGTTAACAACTCTTAATTATTTTTATTTAAAAAATACTTTAAAGTTTCATAGTTTCAAATTGTACAGTTTTTTTAATTGCCACAGATATGAATGTAATATTTTTATGTATATCAAAGAGCTTCTTATTCAAATACCATGTATGGTCTTATGTGAATGTTAAATATTTTCAGTCTCCTAATTAAATACTTATTTTAGAAGTAAGAGATAGAAAATCCTACAGTATTAGGTTCCATTCCCACACCCTGCCATTGCAAGGATAGTTCCCTATAGTACATCTTCTAGCTTTTTGGCCACCCTACTGTTAAAAGCAATGGTGCTTTGACCACTTCCTTTGAGCGACCAGACCATAGCTTATTGCACCTCACTGTAAAGAATTTTCCCCAGATAGTCAGCTCAAATTTTCATTTTCTTCATTTCATCCAATCACTCCGCATTATACTTCTCTTCATAGTCCTTCTCTATCGTTGGCATTTACATCCTTCAAATAGTACTGGACCATTTCCATATGGCCTCTTAGATCACTGTTTCCAAAGCAGGGCAAAACCTTGACTCACTACATGAACTTTATAGAGATCGGGGGGGGGGGGGGGAGGGGGGGGGGGGAGGAGTGTAGGAAAGAAAGGAGAAAGTGAAACCTATGCTGTATACATACAATTGAAATTCCTGAAAGTCACTCAATAACTGACTATTTTAGGAAATGGGAAAGGTCACTGTCACCTTCAAATTAAATACAAAAGTGAACATTAGCATGTCATGGTTTGGTCATTCAAACATATATAAAACGGTTGATATGTTTCCTTTAAAGTGAACCACCTCTGTTTCTCCCTCTCTGAATTGTATGTTATAAATATTAGGAAACAAAGCTCTTTCTAGGAATAGCTGATAGTTAATAATAATCAACTGTCACACTAAATTTAACTTTAATTCCATGAAAAGGTTTTCGATACAATCCAAGGTGAGAATTTACATTTTTATGTTCAGTTTTTGAAGTGCAACAGCATGTCCAATATCTATTACAATTTTTTCCACTTAAAAAGTCATTTCCTGGGTATTAAACTGTTAAACAATCAGTTCTTTTATGAGGCTATTTCTAAAGATACTTGAAATACAGAAATCTATACTACTACTTTGCTTTCGTTTATTTTTATTTCTTTGCAATCAGTTCTATATTCCTCACTCTCTAGACATTTTAATTAAGGGGAAATCCCTTTAGAAAGAATTTATCAGTTTTTACCATGTATTATATTTCAGGTTGTAGGGATATTAAAGAAGGTACTAACAGTGATTCCCCCAAGTGACAGTGACCACCTCATAATTTGTCCCCCACACTTTAAAATCCAACAGTTTCACCAAGTACAAAAATCTCTTGGGTCTTCTGTTAAAACTTGTAAGCTACTGTCTGTAGAAACCATTGATTATATCTATCCTGTGAAAGATACTTTATTACTATGTAAAACTTACAAACAAGTTAATTGACTTTGTTCTTGAAGTAATTGATACAATGTAAACAAACACTATAAGCTGTTAAGTGATTTTCACTTCATTCAAGGGCTCCTAGGACAGACCCCCACCCTCTGTGATTAAAGGGCTGGGAGTCTCAAATGAATTAGCACACACCCTGAAAGTGGTGGAGACAGTAAATTAAAATATGGTTAAGGTATGGAATGTATGCTGATGAATGCTTGATATACATGGATGGTTAGGGAGGTGCCAGCCTAGAAAGGGAGTATCCATCAGCCGAAGAATGTGTCGAGTAGGACCACCAGACAACCCCCTGAGGGTAAACTGGGATCCACCCCATCACCTGGAAGGATGACAAACACAAACTTTGGACAGTGTGGAGCCACCAGGAATGTGCCACTTTGGACAGGAATGTGCCATCTGCTGATTGAGTCAGCAACAGCAGGATGAAACAGTTCCCATAGACTAACATAGGAATTAATTCCTATAAGAATGGACTCTAAAGACTGATGACTTTGAGTCTCTGGTTCTGCTGCCAACCTCCAGGAGCATCAGGTGCACCTGACACAGACTTGGCTCCATCCTCATGACCAAGATACCTGGCCAGTAACTTGGCATGAGCAACTTCTAGGCTGGTAACTATAACACCTATACAGAACTTGAATGAATGACTGTGTGAATGAATCTCTCTCTCTCTCTCTCTCTATATATATATATGTGTGTGTGTGTGTGTATAAGAAATAAGTAATCAAACAACATTGTTTACTTTTATCTTTTGCTTTATCAGTATATTTACAATAAATGTGGCATCTTTGCCTTATCCCTCTTAATAAGATCCTGCTGGTTTTTATTCTATTGGTATAACAAGGTGGAACCAAGAAGGTGCTCTACATAGCAAAAAGATGTGTTTGAATTTTGGAAGGAGCATGCTTTCAATTCTGCTTGGATTTCAAAAACTGACATATTGATTGACTATGTTCCAATCAGAACATTGTTGCAAAGTGGCAAGTGCAAAGCAAAAGACAGTTGCATTAAGGTTGCTTTGTTTGCTTTTTGTTGTAATAAACTGATACACAAGTATATGAATTATACCTACCTGTGCTGTTGCTCTCTCTCAAAAACAAAGTTGTAAAATGTAGAATTACTAAAATTCTGAGATTTAATACAGCATATTTTTCCCATCACTATTATTTCCAGGTGTCTTACTTTTTATATCAGTCTTTGTAAAGATTACTGCAGCAATTTGCTATCTGAAGCCACCATTCCTTCAAGTCTTGCTTGACTATGCTATGCAAGTTTATAGTGTCAGTAAATATGATATTATGATGTACTATGGCGATAATTAGGAGGTTGTAAATAAATGCAATATGCAGCTTAAAGTCTGAGGGTGAAACAGGGACAGCAAAGCAAATTACAGCTGTAACAAATTATGTTATTGTTTAATAGAGTGGGCTATATAAATCAATATTTTGCTAAAGTACTGGAAAGCTATGCTTATTCCTAAAGATGCAGTATTGTTTTTCAATATACATTAAATAGTTTCACCTAAGACTGCAGGTCCAATATCTGCTCTGGAAAAGGTATGGCTCTAAAGTTTTGACCTATTGCCTTAAACATGGCAAAAGAAATGAAGTAACTTCTCTAGGAGAGAATGGAATCTTCAGAGTGAAAAAGATTTAACTGCAATATATTTGTGGTTGTTGAACCTCTATTCAGAAATGGAACAAGATTTTGTCTCAAGTGCACTGCTACTAATTTTCTAAAAATAATTCATCCAGTAAAAAAGACATACCTAAAGCAGGTCAAAAGCAAATTTAAATGCAAAGAGTTTTAAATGCAAAGAGATCTATACAATTGGAATAATATTTATCTCACAAAGAGGTTGAAGGTGTAATCACTTAGGCCTAGTCTTCACTTACCGGCTGGTCCGGCGGCACGCCATCGATGTTCTGGGATCGATTTATCGCGTCTGGTTAAGACGCGATAAATCGATCCCGGATCGATCCCGGAAGTGCTCACAGTCGGCGCCGGTACTCCAGCTCGCCGAGAGGAGTACGCGGCGTCGACGGGGGGAGACTTCCTGCCGCGTCTGGACCGCGGTAAGTCCGGACTAAGGTACTTCGAATTCAGCTACGTTAATAACGTAGCTGAATTTGCGTACCTTAGTCCGAAGTCCGGACTAAGTGGGGACCAGGCCCCACTGTTTGTGAAGTTCTTTGAAATCCTTGGATGAAAGGTGTTATATGGGTGCGAAATACTTTTATTACTATTTACTGCTTAGTTTTGGTTAGTGGTCATACTCCCTATACATCAAAGAGATTTCAGGAGCTGGAACCTAGGTGTTTGTACTCTGTACTAACATGCAGGAGACCTAGGTTCAATTTCTCAGGTGAAATCCAGGCCCCACGGAAATCAATACTAAAACTCTCATTAAGTACAATGGGATCAGGATTTTACCCTTATTTCTTTACAGATTTTTAGAAAAACCACAATTATCCTCTCTGAGCCTCTCAAAATCACTAGGGTTGTGCAATTCTTTCTTTAGGCAAGAACCCAGCCACCTCTAATTTCAGCCAAGAGAAGATATTTGACTTCCTTCTATGATGCATCTGCTCTCCATCTGCCTGAAAAAAAGAAGCACTGGAAAAAGTTCCTTGTACCAGGATGGCAGGGCTCTTCTCCTGACCAGTCTGTCAGCAGGTGTTAAAACCCTGACTAAAGATGCTGAACTTCTGCCACTCACATGTGCCAGGTGTGTTTCATTAACTCCACTGGGAATGGAAGGGAGTTGGGAACCGCTGTTTATGGTGAGGGTACTAAGAAGCTAGGCCTCAGAAGGATCCTCGAGGGAAACCCTGGCAACCACCACGCTCAAGGAAGAAGTTTAGGTTCATGTTTATGCTGTCATTGCTTGTAAGTTACCAATAAAGCCAAACCCTTGGAGCAAGGAAGGGGTGAGTTTGGACACTTAATCAGGAACTATGTGCTCTGTTGAGGAGAGGGTAAGGTTTTGGCCTGTTCACAATCCTTAACATGGGTTTTCCACATTTCTGTGCTGAGTTACATACCAAACACACTTAAAGCTTCACAATTCAGTTGTTATCAACAATAATTAATGGCATATAATTAACTGTTTTCTAACATATAGGCATTCATAAAGCTACTCCCTGATTCTCAGTGGATTCTTTCTGGTCTCCATCTTTGGAAATGAAATATTACCACTATTCTAAAATCATTCCTGCATCAAAACAAAGAGTTACAATTCGCTATTATCAGGAAAAAGAAAAACAAGTCTTGCATGTCCATAAAATAGTTTCTCACACCACTGGATCATACCCTTTCCTCATTTTCCACAGCTATGAATGCAAAAAACCAATAGAAAAAGCATTAAAGGGAGTAAATAATATTTCAAGTGAAGATCATCTTTAATTTATCAAGGGAATGCAGAAGTAAGTTTTAAGAGAAAATACACATCAACTCAAAAGAGCACTAGGGTTTATGACTTTGGATCTGTCCCCAAATCAATTTCCCACCCACTTCCCCCATCTCCTGAGGGTTTTAGTCCAAGACAAAACTCATTGTGAAAAAGTTGCCGCAAGTGAAGGATTAATTTTATATGGAAAAACTTTAATGAATAAAATGATGACCACTGCTACTCAAACAAAGTTTATCTACATAAGAACGGCCATATTGGATCAGACCAAAGGTCCATCTAGCCTATTATCCTGTCTTCCAACAGTGGCCAATGCCAGGTGCTTCAGAGGGAATGAACAGAACAGGTAATCATCAAGTGATCCATCCCCTGTTGTCCTGTCCCAGCTTCTGGCAAACAGAGGTTAGGGACACCATCCCTGCCCATCCTGGCTAATAGCCATTGATGGACCTATCCTCCATGAATTTATCTAGCTCTTTTTTGAACCTTGTTATAGTCTTGGCCTTCAGAAAATCTCTGGTAAAGAGTTCCACAGGTTGATTGTGCATTGTGCGAAGAAGTACTTCCTTTTGTTTGTTTTAAACCTGCTGCCTGTTAATTTCATTTGGTGAAATTAGCCACAAGTACTCCTCGTTCTTAGTACTGATTTGTTGAATCATCATCAATGTAACATATAGTCACATAAAACAGCTAGGGAATGTTGTGAGTCAAAAAATATACTCAGCTTTGTAATTATTTAGGCTTTAAGACTGCCAGTTTAAAAGTACTTGCTTTGCACATACTGAAATCTTTGTTAGGACTGAACAGCTAGGAGGAGGCAGGGAGACCATTTTGTTTCACACAATGTGTCACTCACTAATGAAAATACTGTATTGTGCATAGTTATCTTAATATGATCACCCCAGAAGATTATAGAAACAAAGCAGAACTGATACAGCAGAACACAAACCAAAAATAATTAATTAATAGCCAAACAGATAACATTTTAACTAAGGTTTTTTAAACAGTCAGGTACTATGAGTTTCTAATGCGAAACACTAGAGAATTCCACCATCAAGAAGCATAAAAAATAAAGGACCCGACACCAAATAATCAGGTCAGAATAAAAGGTTTTTTAATAGGGCCACACTTTATATTAAGGTTCCACTTACAAATGGTTTATAAAGAGTTAAAAATTGATAGATAGATGCATGTTACAGACCTGAGTAGTACATGTTATAGATGGTTATAAGCACTTGAATAAAAGGTGTTACAGATGGTTATAAGCAATCTTTTGACCTCATGGACTCTATAAACAATTAACTAATCATTTATCAAAGCATCTATTAATCATCTATTGACTCTTTATAAACAAGCTTAATATAAAGTGTGACTTTTTAAGGCTTGATATGTTAGGGAACAGGAAGTCATTAAAAGACAAAGCGTACCAAATCACCTACAGAACTTGGGATATATAATATGGAGAATCTTGTATATAATTAAAAACTGTACAATCAATATTTTTCAAGTAAAGTTGTATAATAAAACAGTTTTGTCCATCTTACAATACTACCTGGGTTCTGTTACACATAGAGATGATTTAGGGATCATCCAGAAGGAATACCAGCTAATAAAGAATTTAAAGTATTCAGACCCAAAGTATAACTATTTTTCATTTCTGTACATTAGCACCATGAATGTGATGAGCCCTAAGTGTGAACCAGAGAATTCTAATCCAGATGAGTCCAAAGCCAACGCAGGAAAATCTCTGTTGAAGATAATAGGAATTTTTAATTATTCTGTACATTATTCTTCCACCCTCACATTCTGTAGTGTATTTCCTCTGGAGTAGTCATGCTGAAATCAGTGGGACTCCTAGTATAGTTAGATGTTACTCAGTGTGAAGATAGGTGACAGATTCAGTTAAACAGGGCCAGGAGCTTACCCTCAGGCCCTTTGTTAATATGCTTCTCAATAAATAATTATTGAATTATAGAAAAGAAGGGCTGTAAGGCACCTCAAGAGGTCATCTAGTGCAGGGTAGTCAATATGTGGACCGGGGGCCAAATCTGGACAGCGAGACACTTTTGAATAGACCGCAAAATCTTTTTATTTACTTATTATCATTATTGTCATTATTTTTGTATTATTTTCTCTGGAGTCTAAACCTTGACTATACCTTGACCAAGAAATTTGGACCTTGACAAAAAAATAATTGATTACTCCTGATCTAGTGCATCCCCCTGAACTGCATAACGAATAGCATTTGGAACCAAAAATCACTTAATGTAAAAGTAACCATGGGCATACATTTAGGCCTTCAATTACCCCACAGTAAGCTTCAGAAAACTAAGTCTTCCAGTTTTTGACCTTAATTGGCCTGATTTGGCATCTCTCATCATTGTGTTTCAGTTCAAATGATCTGATTGCTCATTCAGGTAATCAGAGATTTAATAAATGGTAACATTTGTAACTACAATTAATATTTGGTTCAAAAATTTTAATCTGCAAAATTGAAGAATGCTTTAAAAAAATCAAGCTCTAGATTAGATTAGATTAGATAAAATTGCAGAAACTCAGATATAAAGTTGAGTGTATTAGTGCCAGAGATATTAGTATCAAACCCAAAATGAAGCATCAGAGGGGTAGCCGTGTTAGCCTGGATTTGTAACAGACATCTGTTAGTCTTAAAGGTGCTACAGGACTCTCTGTTGCTAAAATGAAGCATGTTGCTGCAGAATGGAATCTCATAAATACCGAAAAGAAGTAGGCCAAGAATAAAAACCTGATGCAGTTCACAATTCAAGGAGATGGTATCAGATGAGTAACTCCCCCAGTAATATGGTAAATCTATTAGTAACTACAAGTCACACAGACAGTCCCCATGGATTCAAGTCACAAAACCTACATTTACAGGAAAAATATTTGCAGGAGAAGTTTATTAAGAATGAAAATCCTTATAATGAAAATCTGCAGAGTCAGAGAATAAATTACCATAAATGCTTTGTATTTCAGCCTCATGTGTAATAATACAAGTATGATCTTGATTCCCTCCCTACTCAACTCTTCCCAAATATCCCACGTGACATTTGCTCCTGTAAACGAGAATGAATGTGGGTTTTACCCACTCCACACTCACCTGTCTCATTTGGTTTTTTGTTTGTTTTATTATTTTACTACTGAAGACTTCATCTTTGAAACAATGGGAATCATTTTGTTTAATTTGTTCTTTTTGTTATAAATCTCAGTAAAGAGACATTTGACAGGGAAAGTATGTGTTGAATTTCTTTTTTTCATAATCATTTCAGGAATCTTTTAAAAATATTCTTTTGGGACTTATTCTTACGCTTGACAGAATTTTCCAAATACATAATTTAGGTCTCTATTTATAAAATATGTAGAGGATACATTACGTAAAATAATCTCTGTGAAGGAAGAGCACTAACCATCACTGTCAAAGCCTTTAAAATAGTGAAATAATTGCAACTTTGTGATGTATGGTGAAAGATTAATAAAGTTCTCTTTTCTGCTGCTCTACTTGATAAGTATTCAACAACCAAATCTGAATTACAGAATTGATTCTTTGCTTATTTCTGAAAGCATCAGCTCTCTGATCAATCACAGTGGAAACAGTCTATTCAGGTGTCAACGACACCCCTTCTCATATAAAAATATTTTTAAAATCTCTGTAGTAAACATTCAGCTTAGGCAGGGGAGAAAAATTCTCATCATTTGCTCATAGGTATGTAAGATTTCGAATTTGGTTATTCACCAAGCAAATTTATTTTAAATTTTGGGCTGTGGTCTCATTCTCTCAAGTAAATAAAAAATAAACACTTGCTGAGATTGTCTAAAGCAGGGGTAGGCAACCTTTCAGAAGTGGTGTGCCGAGTCTTCATTTATTCACTCTAATTTAAGGTTTCGCCTGCCAGTAATACATTTTAACGTTTTTAGAAGGTCTCTGTCTATAAGTCTATAATATATAACTAAACTATTGTTGTATGTAAAGTAAATAAGATTTTTAAAATGCTTAAGAAGTTTCATTTAAAATTAAATTAAAATGCAGAGCCCCCCGGAC